>NC_045741.1:31418430-31426305 GCF_008692095.1 Etheostoma spectabile
AAGTATTATCCGAGTAATATGAGTCAATATCCGTGCTCGGTTCAACACAACTGCTCAACTGGCCGCGGAGCGTTCTGTGATAATCATAGCGCCACCTGCTATGCTGTACTCGCTCATCCCTAGTAGTGAGTAGTAGGAAAACCCAAACATTTGCATAGGGAGGCTGGTTGGGGTAGTGCATGGGTCAAACAACACAGGACTTTCATCAGAGACTAGGGTTTGTGTCCTGTGTGTCACTTTTCCTAAACCCATCTGTCCCATTTTTGTCCAGCGTGTAACAGGAACACACTTTTTATACTGTAAGCCCATCCACAATCTTTTCCTACACTTAACCACGGTAAAAGTGAGAAAAATAGTCTTGGCCAAACACGTTTAGATAAAGTGCATTTAGATATGACACTTAAAGGTTTCATGGCATGAAAATTTCACTTTATGAGGGTAAAAATTTTTTTTTAACAATAATATGCATTCCCCCAGCCGGCCTATGGTCCCCCAGTTGCTAGAAATGGGGATAGGTGTAAACCGAGCCCTGGGTATCCTGCTTTACCTTTGAGAAAATGTAAACTCAGATGGGCCAATCTGGAATATTGCCCCTTATGATGTCATAAGGTCACCTTCCCCTTCTCTGCTTTGCCCCCCCCCCACCCCCCCATGAGAATTTGGACGCCCAATGAGGGAGAGCCTTTCAAACAGGGTTTTCTTTTTTTTTTCTTTTTTTTTTTTTTTGGGTGTGGTGGGTTTTTTTTTTTTTGGTGTGGGGGGGGGGGTGTTGTTTTTTTTTGGGGTGTTTTGGGGGTTGTGGGGTTTTTGGGGGGGGGGGGGGGGGGGGGAGCCAAGTGCAGTTGGTCAAGGCCACACCCCCAGTCTCCACTGTCCCCCCCCCCCCCCCCCTCCCCCTCTCTGCTCCTCAAAAGCACAGACTCAGAAATGGCACTAAGGAGCTCATTGGGGGACTGGCTCTAGTGGCTGTAATTGCACCAAGGCGGAATTTCGGGAAAGAGACTTCAGATACAGATTAGGGGACCACTAAGGTCTATATAAGAGACTTCAGATACAGTATTAGGGGACCACTGAGGTCTATGTAAAAGAGACTTCAGATACAGTATTAGGGGACCACTGAGGTCTATGTAAAAGAGACTTCAGATACAGTATTAGGGGACCACTGAGGTCTATGTAAAAGAGACTTCAGATACAGTATTAGGGGACCACTGAGGTCTATGTAAAAGAGACTTCAGATATAGGTATCAGTGGACCACTAAGGTTTATAGAAAAGTATCCAAAGAGCACCATATCATTGGACCTTTAAGTAAACTTTTAGCGGGAATAACAACGGCAAAGGCCCCTGACCAAGCGTCCGTATTTTGCGCGATGAACATGTTGATTCGGTCCTTGGGCACCAGACTAAAGTGTTGTCAGAATTGCTTCTCCTTTGCCAATCTAGTAAATGTTCTTGTAAAAGGGGCCTATTTAGTACAGGGTCAATGCTGTTGTAGTGGTTTCTGCAGTAAAGAGATTTCAGACTCAACTATCTGCCATCTTCCTCCACCGTTTATCTCCCCGCAACAGGCCCAACACTCAGCTTCCAGGCTCACAAGCATTTACTGGCGAATACAGCCTACAGTGCACAGAAGCACAGGGAGGAACAATGACAAAGACACACGCACACGCACACACACGCACACCAATGCAAGGCTGATAAAGAAAGCAGTAAAAGCCATCAGATTTCAGTCTTGTGTAAAAATAGCTGTTTATTTACTCATTGGCCCTCCCGTCTGCCTAGATGTCGGTCTTAGTCACGCTCACAGGCGTATTTGTTTCGCAACATTCGTGTAAGTGCATGGCGAGGTACGTACAAACAGGACGCACTGAGGTAAAAGCACACACTGCCTGTCGCGTGGACTGAGAATAACAAACGGGCTATCTGTTTCATGCATATGCATTCATGGGAGGGGAAGCGTAAAGTGCGCCTAATCATGTATTCCGCGATATGTACAAAATCCGCACATGAAAGCGTGCCTCTATTTTACGGTGACAATTGTCCACCTCTTAAAAGAAGGTGTAACCCAAGCGGATTTCCTGGCATATGCCTCCTGTTGAAATGGCAGCAGTAACCGAGCAAGACGAAGGCAAAGGCCAAGTAGACGAGCTGAAAGGACTTTTGCCACAAGGATCACACTCTTTCAGTCGACTGAACATAAAATCATTAAGTGTTACAGATTAAGCAGCCATGCAATATTACAGTTACTGGAGAAATCAAAGATGACATTGTTGGTTCACAGTCCATTCCATTGGCATCAGGATCATTTCAAACAGTCATAGCATCAGCAGCGGGAATATCGCAGTCTGCACTTGTATCATAGCACACGGACTTAATGCTTTGCTATATTGCAATTCACGGTATAGTGGGCAGAGAAAGACGCTGATTACCCGATGAACTGGAGGTTTGGTAAATACGACGTAAGAATAACCCATGTGTTGTACTCCTGGGTTTAAAAAAAATAAAAAAAACAGTCAAAAAAATTTGACACTTTTTTCCCCCTTTTTCAGACTTTTAGTTTTCACTAACCCCACATAACTACCACTAGTTTTACAGTACTTTTTGGAATTCATGGTCAATAACCCTCATTTATGTAGAATTATACCTAATATTTGAGTTAAAAAAGCAAAAACTATGACTTATTTTGACCAATAATTAAGATCAGAGGAATGAAAGTGATCAATTGTATTTGCAAAGAGCTTAGTATGGAATCAAATTCATTTTTTTGTGGTAATTATTGCCTTTAGAGACACCGTCCCGTGGACAGGACGTTTTCTCCACTCATACATGTTTTCATAAATTGCAAGCATTAAATCTTCATATACACGCTCATGCAACACACCATTTGAAAGTGTAAAGTCTTGTGATTCAATTAAGCCCACACGTCAACACATATGATGATTTATAACAGTTAAACAATGGTTATAAAGTTAAAGAAAATTAAGAGAAACAGAAAATTTCTGCTCCACTAGTGTCTAAAGTGGAGTGTGCATCCATACCTTTTTCCTTGTGTCTTCATTCCCAGTGGTGAAAGATCGCCAAAGACCTTATTTTCCAACATCGCCAACAATCCAAGGAATTAGAATATCCAAGCCATTTTATCCAAAACGAGCTGGTCCCCTCACAATCTTGTAGTTTCTGGCCGAGTTTCAACGGAAAAAAAGCTAAAAAGTTTTCCATGTCTGTGCTTTTATGGCTTCTCTCTTGTCTCTTTATAGTGGAATGGTGTAGCACCACTCCAGTGTCTGCCAGTGTCTTTCTGGATGGATCGTGCAGTCAAACGTGGGTTTGGACTTGCTTTTCTCACAATCAGCTGTTCTGTCTGATATTTTTCTGGGTCTTCCGATCTTGCTTTAACTTCCACTGTTCCTGATGTGGGCCATTTCTTATTACTTCCGAACAGAGATATTGGCATCTGAAACGCTTGGCTATCTTCTTGTAGCCTTCTCCTGCTTTGTGAGCGTCACTATTTTGAGTTTCAGTTTTCTAGACAACTGCTTAGAAGAAGCCATGGTGCTGATTGTTGGGGCGAGGTCAGATGAGTCTGGGCATTTAAAACCTTAAGATTGACATCACCTGGTCTTTCCAGACAATGATTGAGAACAATCCATGACGCTTTCAGGTCTCAGCTCTCCATAGGGGGCGGTGCATGCTAGAAACTCTGCAGGGTGGCCAAACTTTTTCAGACGCCATTTTTTTGTGTTTGTTACTTTGAAAGTGTAAATGATGGAAATAAATTCTTTTTGTGACATCTTATACGAATGTCTAATCTGTCATTTGATGCCTTTTGGAGATTTTTTCCATCTTTTCTAGGCTTCTTTATGCACATTAATACAAATTTTTACCTGGGGTGGCCAGACTTTCAAACCCCACTGTATCTGTAGAAATAACTTCATAAAATATCCATTTTCTGAGTGTTTTTCTTCAGGATTGAACAAAAAATTGAGAGTGTTAACTTCTCAATGACCTCAGAAACATCCCAGAGGGCCAAAGTATATGGAAACTGGATCACTTTTTTTTGGTAAAACATTAAGGCGAGAAAAGCATGCATTTTCAAGTGTCTTTTAAGAAACCCATACTTCAGATATCAAATTTGACCCGAGGACATTAAGTATCACAGCGTTGGTTGATAACGCTATATTCGCAAGTGTACATACAGAACATCTGGCCCTGAGAATTACTTCATGTTATCTACTTAGACTGAAGTTTTCAGTCAGGGCTCCGCTGAGGATTTGAAGCCCACTCTTTTCTGTTTTCAGTAATGCCATCTCTAAACTTGTGGAGGCTTTCTTTAACGTTTTCATCATGCTGGGAAGGCCATCTGTCAGGAAGTTACCTGCTGTGGCATCAGAAGACTCAATGACACTCAAACACCGCCATTTCAACAGACAAATTATACCTCTGGGGGTTACTATAGATTTCTACAGTGTAGGAATAGATTTAGAGCTCAGTGGAGGATTTACCCCCGTTGTTATGTATAGCACTCATGCATTACATTATATTCTCTCATCGGGGTATAATATTGCCGATATGCAATATTTTTAATTTTATCTCTTTGTAAAAGCTACAAAGAAAGCTGAACACACTGAGTCTTGAATTAACTTTTTTCATAACTGCACGTGTCCCCGCGCTGTCAATGGACATCCTTATATCTGCACATAGAGGACTGTAGGCAGCACTTTTTTATTAGTCATCGCATGTAAGAATTTATGTGAGAGTAAAAACTGAAATGTATATGTAACTAGGTTCTAATCAGCCTCCAACATTACCTGCAAAAAAGAATCTGGGATCACTACTTAAATACTTTTAGCAATGTCCTGGTTTGAGGGATGAATATAAAATAGATATAAAATGCACTGACACTTAATAACTAATTAGTCTTTGGCTATAGATGGGTATTGACTTAAAAAAAAAAAAATATGTTGTTGAAAATGTCCAACAATGAATGTAACACTCCCATTTACCAATCCAAAATGTCATGTAACAAAAACATGTGTTCCGGCCAGAAAAAGAACCTACACGTATAAGTTTTGCTGCAGCAATAGTCCCTTCAAAAAAATTGTATCCGACACGATCCTCCAACTCCATACAATCCTACAGTACAGCTATGTTAACAGAAAAGGTTTTCAGACGCCACCATCAAAAGAAAGAACCAAATAATTCACTGTTCAGGATATTATTTTTCTTTTCTTTCAGAGCTACTCGTCCGCTGTTTCTCCCTCTGCAACAGGATCAGAAAAGAGAAAAACAGTGCTGCGAGGTGTCACTTTTTGACGATCTGGGTACATTTAATTGACATGTGTCACAAGAACGGGACAGTTAGGTTTAGAAAAGATGGTGGGTAGAGTTAAAAAAATGACACCCGAGGGACAGGAACAGGACATGAACCCTGGTCTCCTGGTTGAAAGTCCTTTATTGTTCGACCTGTCCACCACACCAGCCAAGCTCCTTACGCGGATTGTTGGTCGTTCAAACTACTCTCTACTGTTGTCTCTGTTAATACTACGTCCTCTTACAGCGCCACGGTGGAGCTGCTGCTATGCCCGGTGCTTTCCATACAGACGTTAAAAGGGGATTTTTGCATCTGACACTGAGAGCCACTGACCAAACGTCCGTATTTAACAGGTTGGGATTGAGAATAGGTTGACACACGCAATCACACAGAATCAGCCAACGCGTATATGCAAATGGAAATATCATACTTATTTTATTTGCATATAGAGCGGGGAAGTAAGATACAATCACAAGTGGTCTCTCGGGAGACATTTAGAGACACTGTCTGCTGCCAGGTGTTACCACATGAACTCAAAACTGTCAAATTGTGATCAGATCACTCTGATATGATTTGCATAGCACGTGAAAATGAGGCCATAGAGGGGCTGTGTCACATCTGGATTGAAGACTTAATCATTTGAATTGTTCAGGTGGTTTTTATTCCTGAATGAAATAGTGTTTAATCAAATAACCCATGAAACCTTGGTCCAGGATAGTATAATTCAGGACATACTGAGTGCTAGTTGGTGCATGGTTAAAGTATCTGGACAAATAATCACACAGCCATGTGGAGTCTTTAACCATTTTAGAAACATGTTGGAAATAATGTTCTCACTTTAACATGCTATCCCTTAGATTTCTGCATAGATCTTTACATCAAATGGATTTATCGTGGTTTAGAGAGTGTTCGAGGTGTACATGGGACTGTTTTTGTGAGAGCCAGAGTGTTCACCAGTAGCCTATAGGCTGGCAGCATGGTCCAGCCCTTGAGATATTTTCTATTGCATCATTCCATCATAATATCCTGAGTGCCTTAGGCCGGAAATCCACCTTCAGATGTGCTCTGGTCTGATCCAAACGCCTTCCAAACACAATGTGTTGTGCCTTTACACCTGCACATTTCTTTCTGATCCAGATCCCAAATGTCCAATACAACTATATTGAACAATTGTTATCTCTATAAGTTACTACAGTATGGTTAATGTTGAAGAAAGATTGAACTGAGGGTAGAGATATGCAACTAAGCTTAGGAAAAAATGAATGGTCAATCAAAATGTCAATGTCTGTGATGAGACACAAACTCCAGCCTCCTGCATAAAAGTTGGACATGCTACATGCCCATCCATCACAATAACCTCCAAACGTTTAAATATGCTTCGTCATAACTGCTTGTTGGATGTTCAAATAGCTTTGGAAGCATTGCTCCAACTCTCTCTTTATGGTTCATTTTTCGAGTGCAAAACTGTAAATGTGTATGCCTTTATAACACACTTCAATAATATTGTGTTGCTACCCTCTCAATGACGGCGGCTTTTCACTCCACCATATGAAGTAGTTCTTTTCTAGCAATTTACAAAAGTTCTGGAAATTGAAGGAAGTGGTTGCAATCGGTCAGTTTAAACTATTGCTCAAAGGTTTGGAAATTAAATCTATGGTCTGTAAATGTTTTAAATAGTTTTTAGGAAATTGTTATGAAATTGTCTGTAATGTATGGAATTGTTGTTGTGATCTGTGCCGCTGTCTTGGCCAGGACTCCCTTGAAAAAGAGATTAGTAATCTCAATGGGATTTTCCTGGTTAAATAAAGGTTAAATAAAAAACAAACAAAAAAAACCCAGCACTTACTTTCCACTTCTACAATTAGGGCACAATATTTACTGCATTGGCACCAAATGTTCATATTCAATGTTGGAAATCCAAATCATGGGCTATGGGTATTTAGATAGAGATTTCAAGTTAATACCTAGTGTACATTGGGGTGGCTGTTTCTATGTAATCAGATTACTGTCATTGAGCCGCGTAACTTCCATCATTCCCTGATGATCATTATATTGGTCTATTCGATCACCAATTATTATATGTAAATAAGACTTATGATACTGGCTTAAGGTCTTTTGGAGCCCTGACTGTGTTTGGATGTGTGGAGGGAGGGTTTGTATTTCACACAATTAAAAATGCATACATTTGAGGGTTAATTATGCAGATATGCTGAAGCTGTTTAGTGTAATACATTATGCTTTGGCCTTTGAGTAAACTCCACATGCCTGGTAGACGCTCAAGGGATGTGTCTTCAAAGGCTCGACTTCAAAAAGCTCCTATTAACAGCTTATTAGGAAGTGTGTGTGTGGAGGGGTTTCCTGAGTATATGTTTGATTATTGGTATGTGTGTACATGCCTTTGTGTCTGCATACAATTAATACCGGTATAAAGAGATAAATGAGAAATGCAAATACGGTCTAGCAACTATTTACACTTGATGAAAACAAGTCAAGGTTAGCCGTCTGGTAACAGGGGAGACAGGTCATGGAGTGTGTGTGTGTGTGTGTGTGTGTGTGTGTGTGTGTG
>NC_045741.1:31426315-31430241 GCF_008692095.1 Etheostoma spectabile
GTGTGTGTGTGTGTGTGTGTGTGTGTGTGTGTGTGTGTTTATACAGACAGGTGACAAAATAGAGGGAAAAAGCTATGTGAATGAGTGGAAAAACATGAATGTGTATGCTATAATATAGGGCACGAGGGCTCACTATATAATGTGCTGTGTTTCTCCTAGAATTGTACATGTCTGGAACCCCCCCCAGGCCAGGTGATGCTGTTTTCCCCCTATTTTTTCCCCATGACGTTTTCTTGTATTGATGTAATGTAGCGTGTTATGTGGAGTGAGCACTGTGATGGGAAAATAGCCTTTTGAATGCTACATTGCTTGTTAGGAAATAACAGGAGTAACAGGCAAAGCAGTTTTCATCGTGACATATTTTCTTTGGATCAAATGAATTCTGATGTGAAAAGTGATTAATTTGTGTGGATTTGAAACTTGTGTTAAATTGAAAACAGATTTTGGAAGTGGTAAAAGCCACCGCCGAGTCAGTTACAGACTGTCAACTGGTCAAAAATAGTTTTGGACAGAGGATGACCGAGTGGCCGCTAGCCTTATGTGTGGTCAAGCGAGCTAGAGAGTGACATGAGAGATAGAGCGGCATTGGAATCAGAGAAATAAAACTTTATTAACCTGACCTTACTACAAATGTGCAACTGTAGGAAGTAACTATCACTATCCTCATTCTTGATTAAGAATCAACGAAAGGGGTTTGACTCCAACCTGTGGCACTTTGCTGCTTGTTTTTCCCCCTCTCTCTCTCCTTTCATGTCTTACATCTGTTCCGTCAAAAATAAAGGCAAAAAAATGATCTTTAATAAATAAAAAAGAATCTCCAATTTTGGCATTTTTCTGCTTTTTATCCAAAACAGTCTTCTATTACTGCAGCAGCAGATTAAGTGCACATTTCCAAGGCATCACTTTCCCTTTGCTGAACTAAGTTCCCATTAGAAAGACACACAGCATGCTTGTTGCTTTTAATTGGTGCTGCACTGGGCAAATGTTCTAAATCTGTGCCAAGATCTGGGCCTCGTCCTGCCGACCCTCCCTTGCCCTCCTCCCTGCTCTTTTAATTTGTGAGGAAACTCTTATTAAGAGCACATAGCCCCTCCAGAGAGGCAGTCTGGCATCTGCTTGATTTAAATGATGGATAGACCAAAGGAAGGGCATCTTTGAGAAATTATAATGCTCACAGAGGCGTGTCGTCTGTTGTTCCAAGTCTCTAAAATCACCGCTTGTCTGCCCACACCACACTGGTGAAATGTTGGCATTTGCCAATGAAAGCGCCATTAGTCTGAGGCTAATGTTGTGGCACTACTTGAATGCCAAAAGTCTGCTCAGTGGTTGTTTGGACTCCAATAGCTGTCAAGGCTGACATTGGCTAAGTGCTCCCAAAGTTGGTAATTATTTTTGATCAGCTTTGGGGTCAAGAAAGCAGAGCTGTAGTAAAGAACAAGAGTAGTCCTCTGACCACTGAAGTACATTCTAGCAGTCTTACAACAGGAATCAGAGATTCAAACATCATTTTTTATAAATGATCCTTTTAATACATAGGGTGATTCTCCGTCTGAATACTCTTTGCAGGACGTTTTGATCTTTTTCCCATCATACCTTGTCACAGTCGTACATCGTAAGCATTGTCAGAGTTTCTCACTGACATGTCCAGATAGCATGGCTCAAGTATTGTTACTTTAACCATGTGCCAAAACTCCACAAAAGACTGCATTATTTTGCTAAAAAACCTGCCCAAAGTTATAGATTTAATTATCAATTGGATTTCCCTGTCTGAAACATGGACACGCGTTCAAATGGGAGAAGGAGTTGCTGTTTCCTAGCCGACACTCCAAGGTTTCAATACTTCAATACATACATACGTGACTAGCTGACCGATGCTGTTTGTTTTTACTGTTGTGTCTGTTCTGTTCCATCCCTATAAATAAGTAATGGTTTTCTAAGAGTTGGTTCCAGAATAGAAACTGAACGTTGCTTCCCCTTGTTTTGTTCTGACTCTGGCGACAGAAAGCAGACCTGTCCCAGAACACCTAAGAGGTCTGGATGCTTTGAGGGATATGAAGCCCGTGTAAAACCCTCGAACTAGACTGATGTGATCCACTTTCTTGGTCTTAGTGAGGAATGGAGCAGCAGCGTTCTGAATCAGCTGCAGCTGTCTGATTGAACTTAGGGAGACCTGTAATGACACTGTAGTAAAGTCTTCTGAAGATCAAAGCAGGGACAAGTTTTTCAAAATCCTAATGAGACATAAGTCCTTTAAGTGTGGCTGGGCGACATGGAAAAAATCAGATATCACAATAATATTTTTTGACCAAATACATCGATATCGATATTGCGACGATATTATGAAGGTGACAATTGGTGATTTCAAAAAATATGTTTTTCAATGAGATTTTGGATAACAATTATTGACAATGTAGGACACAGTTTTAAGTGAAATTATAGAGAAAAAATAAACTTTGTTGTCCAATTATATGCTGATTACGTTTACATCCATGCAAAAACATGATGTCAAAACAAATCTGCAATTCTTCAAATAGATTCTTCGAACAGATTTTTTGAGAAAATTGAGTTAGTATGTGCTTGTTATTATACATTTAGACAACGTAATTGTAGATTGCAATACCTCAATAGTATGATTTCATTGCTATATGAGTCTATTGAAAGACTTCCATTGCACCATAGCTTTCTACGAAAATCTAAACAATTTCATAATTTCCTTGATTTGTGTAAGATCTTCAATTGTGGTGCAAATTCATAATTATCATCAACATCAAGACAAATGTAAGAAAACAATGTGACAGTACAGCAGCAATATACGGGTGTATCCTGTTGTCTTTGTATTTTGACAAATTTGAAAAATGAATGATATCAGCGTAATCATGTATGTAGTGGACGCCAAACGTCAGTTACACACCTCCCGAAATTCGGAAATAGCGTTTACCCACCTCCAACGTACGTTTATCTACCTCTAAGTAGCATATCGTTCCTAAGATAATCTAAATTAAGCTTATGTTGATTTTGTTTCATATTGTTTATCATAGTTTCTTAGATCTAAAGGCAGTTTTTATGGTTGTGCGGAGGCCATACTCAGAGATTTTGCCTTACCCAACGTAAATGGCCCGATGTACAGTATACACTTGTGCATTGTTCTGTGCGTTGTGTGGCATGTGTGTGTGTGGAGTGTGTGGTAGAGCGAGGGAGAAGTAAGAGAGTGACAGCAATTAGCTTCGGAGCGAGTATAGACTCTTATCGCGTCTCATGTCATAAATGGATTTTAAAAATGGATATCCGCCAGTTTTATAAGCGCCGTCAAGACAGCAGCTCTCCTCCTGATGCCAGCAAACGGCCTCGGAAGTGAGTGAGCTCGGAAAACAGTACTCAACTTCATGTTTTTGAGGTTAATTTGGTTCATTGTAGATTCATACCTCTGACTCAACAGGCCACGGCGTTGATTAGGTTACCCTTTTCAAGTCACCTCTACCTTTTCCCTTTAGCCCATGTTACAAGTAACAATCAAGATATATTGTCAGATAAAGAAACTAATGTAATTCAATGCATTCTCTGGCATTTAAGCTACTGAAAATTAGTGACAACAATCTCCCTTTGCTAGTCACCTAGTTAATGTTATAATAATACTATTAACCAGCCGCGTTTTTGAAATAGATTCATGTTTCATAATTAGCTTACCAAGAAAAAACACATTTTAGAGTACAATGTCTTCACAACTAATTGTAGATGATGCTACATGGCTTCAAATCCCAGACTTATTGTCATTAGAGAAATAACAGGGCTAGTTTACTCTGACTGACTACCATTTGAATTGGTTGATGGGGGAGTCCCCCCTTACCCTTCTCGAAATGCTCCTGGCACAGAGACAGTATTCACTCAACGGTGTAAATAGGCTATAGCATTCAGACTGGATACCTAAA
>NC_045741.1:31430251-31430628 GCF_008692095.1 Etheostoma spectabile
ATGCTAAATAATTTCTTTTAATGGTTTGTCTGGAAGGGTTAGCCTATAGACCTTATAATGTGATAGGCTACTTGACAAGATGTGGTGTGTTGCCGTCTTTTCTCCATTTTAACTTAATTTTACAAACTGAGCTGAGGAAAGAGGAGGAAAAGATATGAGACAAACAGATTTCAACCACATTAATCCTTTTTAACAAGAACAAGAATCCTTTTTAGATTACTATATGCATTGATTAGTGACTGTGTGACATGTGAGGGACCAACCAGTGACACCCTTGGTACCATCAAATGATAGCCTATAGCGATGTCATCAGGATACACCGGTAGGCCGTGGTCCACCGTACCGGTGATCGCGTCGTGGTCCACCTGATCACAGAA
>NC_045741.1:31430638-31484307 GCF_008692095.1 Etheostoma spectabile
TTTACCCACCTCTTTTTTTACCACTACACCCCTGAGCGTAATACAGTACATATTAACCATGGGATGTGGTGAAGCAATTTGCCTTGCAACAGCACAAGTGAAACAGTATACCCTTTCTGCTAAAAAAACAACCTTCCCATCATGGGCACCATTGTTTCTTGTCCAAAGTATTCCCTCGCAGCCACAGTCAGTCTGGGAAAGTCCTGAGTGTAAGTGATCCTCTTCTGCTATCTCAGGCGGCTGAGAGGCTTGTCTGTCTGCACCCAGACTGTAAACCCTCATCAGGGGAATTATCCTTCCTTGGCTGATCCGGGGCTCCCACCCACACAAACATCAGAAATATTAGATTGCTAAATGATGGCAAGATGCAGCATTGCAGTATTTATCTAAGGCCCTTGGTCTACCTTGGCAACCTTTTCCAAACCATTTTCTCAGTACCCACCTTCACCCTGGTTCTTATTTTGTTTCCTTTGTCCTACCCATCACTGATCAAATGGTTGAATGACATTTTTAAATAACATGCTGTGCATTACAATTGTTGATAAGAGGGAGCCTTCCAACAATATATACAAGGGAACATGGAGAAACTGGCTAAATTATAAACAGACCAAATTCACAATGAAATCCATGTTAATGATGGGATTTTGTCCAATTAAACTACAGGGCTTTTAATTAGAAATGTTTACAGGTTTTGTAGTCAGTAACAGCAATCCAGTTTGTAATAGGGAAGCTGATCAGATGACTGTCGGTGGAATTTTTTTTTTCACACCGCCTACTAATTTTGAAAGAGCAATGGCCAATGTGAAAACTCCTACTCGACCGACCAGAGGTGTGACTTCATCACTCACACTGACCAATGATGTAACTTAGTGACTCAGTGACTCACCTAGTGACTTCTATGTGTAAAGAGATGGCCCCTGCTTTGTTTTATACATTTTATACTCTGTGTTGGCCACAGGAATGTGTCTAAATCCCTTGTCAGGTGCATGATTGTCCATCCCTCCAAAAGATGAAAGAACATGTCCCCCCCAGAATATTCAATGTTTTACCAAAGGCAATGCCTAGCTTCATGTTTGTGTTCATGTCAACCAGGAGGCTGTTTTTTGTTGTTCACCTGCCACGCAGCAATGGCAGAGGAGACGCACAGCCAGGACATCATTAAAGCTCAGCAAGACAATTTTTAAGTATTTCAGAAGCTATACAAAGTATTCATAATATCTTACTTATTTTGAGTGATGTGATGGAATATGCTACAAATTACATTTTAGGGCAGGCTGAGCCCATCTTTCATTTTTGGAGCAAAAGGTATGATTTAAAAGTCCCTTTCATGACATGAAAAGTTTTTTTTAACATTAATATGAGTTCCCCCATGCCTGCCTATGGTCCCCCAGTGGCTAGAAATGGTGACATGTGTAGCCCAAACCCTGGGTATCCTGCTCTGTCTTTGAGAAAATGAAAGCTCAGATGGGCTGATTGGGAATCTTGTCCCCTTATAAGGTCATAAGGGGCAAGGTTACCTCCCCTTTCTCTGCTTTGCCCGCCTGGACAATTTGGCCCACCCATAAGAGAGAGAGACATCATGGCTTTTTTAAACGAGCAAAGTGGCAGTTGGTCAAGCCCCCCCCCCCCCTTATCCTCTTCAAAAGCTACAGACTCAGAAATGGCACATTCTAAGGAAAACTCATTGTGGGACTGGCTCTAGTGGCTGTAATTCTGCACCAAGGCTGAATTTTGGGAAAGAGACTTCAGCTACAGTATTAGGGGACCACTGAGGTCTATATAAAAGACACCTCAGATACAGTATAAGTGGACCACTAAGGACTATATGAAAGACACTTCAGATACAGTATTAGGGGACCACTAAGGACTATATGAAAGAGACTTCAGATACAGTATTAGGGGACCACTAAGGTCTATGTATAAGAGACTTCAGGTACATTATTAGGGGACCACTAAGGGTTATATAAAAGCATCCAAAGAGCCCCATGTCATGGGACCTTTAAGAGGGAATTCTTTGAAACGTTACCCAAGAACATGCTTGTCTAAAAAGAGAAATAATTTTGGATGTCTGTGAAAAGATGTCTTGTACATATCTAAAGCTGTAGATGTATTCAGTAATCTGTAGTGGAATATCTTACAGCCCTCAGGCCTGTATATCCAACCTACTTGTATGAAGACTTATCTTATGTGTACGACTCCAACACCAACCCCAGCCTGACCCCCCTCCTGTCACCATCAGGCCTGATCTGGTTTCTCTCTGCGGCTTCTGTATTACAGCCAAAAGCCAAAACAAGCTGTCACAGCAGAACTATGAGCTCAGTGTGCACCGGTCTACGGTGGCCATAATCAGTCAGGCCTACACTGAGCCAAGATGCACCCAGACTGCACTTTTTACTGCCCATAACAGTTATGAATTAATTAAACATTAACTCAACCTAAAGAGGGGATAACTGAGGTATTTACCCTCCCACAGCACAGAATGACCATAATGCACCTGTGAGGGTTTGATTGGGCTGCGCATCGATCAGTAGCTCTGTGGTTTCTTGGCCTGGCTGATGAAAACTCACATTCTAGCCTTTGTTGTGAAACTAAAACTCCCACCCCACCCCCTGCAGTTATCAATACACTCACAACTACAGCGTACTTATGTGGAACTAAGACTGGGTTTTAGCCAATTAGAGACCAGTAAGACATGGAAACCTGTACAGTATTTAGCACCTATACTGGTGAGAAACATTTTCTGAGAGAAGTCATTGATTTATTATTAACACACTAGGTAGTCTTTATACTTTTTTTTTTCATTTTAACCATTTGAGTAATTAGTGGCGGTTCTGGGGGGGGAGCAGTGCCCCCTTAATATTAAGCGACAACCCCCCTCTGCCCCCCTAGCTGTGGCAAATATTTTCATACATTTTATCACCCCACCTTTATCCCCAAAGAGAGGCTATTATTCATGTGCAGGGATAAATAACATGTAGATTACCAGGAATGTGCAAAAAGGGAAATGTCCTCTCACTTTGAACTGCTTTCATTTTTTTAATTTTCAGCCAACTTAACTAAATATTTGTAAAAGATTCAACAACTAAGATACAAACTGAATGCGTTTTCACAGACTATATGGATATATATGTGACTATATGGATTAATGTGTCCCTGAACACAGTGGAATGGTCAAAGAAGTGGTTGGTTACTTTAAAATTCTAAATTCTAAAAGTTACTTTGGCTCAAAAAATGAACTTCTCCAGTACAAAAATACTGGAGAAATTTTGGCTTATTTTTGTTAAGCCAAAATAACAATTATATTACTTAACCATGGCTGTTATGAAAAGAGAAACTCCACTGATATTACACTCAAAGTCTGTTTCCAGGTCTGCTGAATATGTGAAAAAGTTATTTAGCCTTTTGTTGACCCCACATGGAGCTGTGTGAATTCTGGTAATGATCAATTGTTCTAAGAAGCGCGAGGCTCCCACAGCTTTCCCCCAAACTCCCCAAAACAACACTTGTTTTTGAGTCTAGTTGAAAGTACACACAGCGTAGCACCGTAGTAATCTCTGTAGCGGTTAGAGCGAACATCGTACCCTATCTTTGGTATGTAATGTAGGAGATACTGGCTGCTGGATTTGAGATGGTTTTGGTTTTATTCAGGGGTTTTTTAGAAAGCTGCAGGAAGATTGGACTCTTTGTTAAAATATGGACACTGCCACAGGGAGAGAGCGGTGTTCCATGTATGGACCTTTTTCTGTGAGTGATGAAAAAACTATGTAAAAGTGTTTTAATACCTAAAGCAGGAAGCTCGGTGGGTGGGTGGGTGGGTGGATGGATGGATGGATGGGTGGGTGGATCCATGGATGGATGGATGGATGGGTGGGTGAATAGATCCATGGATGGAGGGTGGTGGATGGATCATGGATGGATGGTTGGATGGATGATGGGTGGTGGGTGGATCCATATGGATGGGTGGTGGATGTGGGATGGTGGATGGGTGGGTGGATGGCCTGGATGATGGATGCATGGATGATGGTGGATGAATGGGTGGGGTGGGTGGATCCATGGATGGATGGATGGGTGGGTGGATCCATGGATGGATGGATGGATGGATGGATGGATGGATTTGAGTGCAGGTCTGTAATGCTTAGAGCCATCACAATTTGAAATAGCTTGATTTGAACTATCATAGTGGAGACACCCAGTAAGGCCCTTTTTAAAAGATTTCTGAGGACAGGCTTACGCACTAAACATTATTTAATTTAACCATGATGGGCTATTATTGTCAGAATGTGATTTAATTCTATTTGACACTAACTTACAAAAACATGTACACAGTGATTTTATTTTACCATGTCTTGTTTTAAATGTATGTAAAATTGTATGTTGGTATGGTATTTCTATTCTACACACAGCTTCTACATTGTTAGCAGCTGATCCGAATAAAGGAATGTATAGAAAAATTGGTAAAAGCAATTAAAAGTGTTGTTATGTTTCCAAGAGCTTGACGAGAACACCAAAACAATTATTGCTTAAGTTACTGGTATTTTATTACATATCCACAATTTAAAGATTGTTTTCCTTCTTTACTTGCTTTAATATTTAATTCAGAATTTGCTAATTTGGCTCGAAATCTAACAACCCTTCCTGCTAGAATCAATTCTTTACCCCATTTGGCAGGTTGAAGGCCCAGATGAAGGGTAACTTTATTTGTAAAGAAAAGGAGTTCCTATGCTTTGATATGGACTATTCTGAAATCCAGTAGCAGTATATTAGTATCAATACAGTGCTAACAGTGAAGCTGTTCTGCCTCAGCTGTCAGAGAAGCCTTATCCCAGTCAACAGGGACCCAGCTCTGGGGCTCTCCTCTGGATCCATTCAATTCACAGTTGACTCAATTCAAAGTGTAAATTGAAAATGCAGTTCTCCTAATAATAGAGCAGTCTACCTTCTCAATAAACTCTCCAATGGATTTGATGTAATCCACCTTTTAGGGCCAAGTACTTCCTTTTTGAGTGGTAAGAAAACCCACTTCTTCTGCTGAATGAAATCAAAGTGGATTACTGACGCGCTCAATGAAAAGTCGGAGCAGAGCCGAATATTACAGGTTGTCTGAGGTGGTGTTTGTAAAGCTGTCAAGCCTGAAGGGGAACTACGGCCATTTTCAAAATTCATGACAAGTTATTTTAATCAGGAGGGACATGTTTGCAGATATGAAAAGGTTTATTGTACAGCGCAATAGAAAGCAAGATTTAAAGCATGGTTGAGACCCTGTGATTGGTCCTTGCAATTTGTGTATGATTCTGATTGGTTTGGCAGGAAGGTGAACGCCTCCAACAGCTGATTGGAGTTAGGTAGAGAGCATTGATTACCTGAAAGAAATTACGGTGAGCTACATTTCAATCAGGAGGGACTAGTTGCAGATATGCGACAGTTATACACAACATGATAAAGTGTACATTTATTTGGATAACAGCTGATTTGATTTAAGAGTACATCTATTAACAGTTAGGTCTTCCTGAAAGAATTTACGCTGAGCTACATTTCTAGGGTCTAAGTCGAAAAATAGTAACAAGCAAACAAATCTCAAAACTAGAGTGCTAAAACTCGAATGTGTGATGTCAATGAGTGTAAAGTGTGGAGCTGCTCCATAGACAATGAACTGGGACATGTTCTACATAGTAAGGAAAAGTAAAAGTAAAATTCATTTAAAATGTATTTAGTATAAGTAACTTACATTTAACAATTGGGAGAATTTGTTTTTTATAATTTACTTTTAATATCTCATTCATACTTTCACATTCGTACATTCATACGATTGGATAAAGGCGCCACTTTTGATAAAAAAAAAAAATGTTAGACCTTTTTTATTTACTTTTTTACTCAGTAACAAACGCAATTTGAAATGTGGTAGAGTTACAACTCTTCAAACAAAACATGCTTAACTAAAAGTAAAAGTACACAAAAAAATGACTCAATTACAGTAACATGAGTAAATGTAACGTGTCAAATTCCACCTTTGGGTAGCACATAAGGGGAATTCTGGGTATGCGGAACACTTGCTGTTTCACAGCAGGCAACACTACAATAGAGTAAAGAAAACCCAAATCAGTTTACAGAACAGCTCCACACACTGTATACTTGATGACATCACACGTTTAAGTCTGACTTAATTGTATTCAATATTGCAATTCAATTTTATTTATATAGCGCCAAATCACAACAGTTATTTACAATTGTACTTTCCTATATGAAGGTAAATATGGTGCAAGATGCAAGCTTGTAGACTTAATGTGAGCACTTGTAGAATATAATGAGAGAAAAACTCTGCACGTGTATGTTAAAATTTGCAGTTGTAAAAATATGTAATATAAATATGAAATGCATATATTGATATTTTGTTGGTATATGTGTTTAAATTGACCCGTTTCAAAGTGTTTTATATCCGAAATAGGGATTTCTTTTAACCAAATTGCCCCAAAATAACATGGATGATTCCATACAACATTCTTCAGGTAAAATTATTGATCACTTGCATTGAATTTTTTGGGTGTTTTATTCAATCTTATATCTTAATCTTATTTGAATTCTTTTTTTATATTGGTTTCAAATTTTGACATATACCCATCTGTCAACCACTCAACATCCTCTGATCTTAACCATTAGTCAAAATAATCATAATTTCGGCCTTTTTAACTAAAAACGTATGTATAATTTGATGCAAATGAGGTTTGTTGACCATGAAATCCCAGAACAAGTGTAAAACCAATTATTAAACCAGCTGAGGTTTTAAAAAAAAGCATCAAGTGCATGGAAAAAGTGACAAATAAATCAGAAAAAGCAACAAAAGAATGTTGATTTTCAATTTTGTCCTAAAAGGACAAGTTCATGGTTAAAGAGAAGACAACACAAGGGTTAAGTAAATACCACAAATGTGAATTTTATTTTGTGACTTCACATTCTGAACATGTGTGTGAACATAAAACTGTAGATTTTTAGTTCTGCACGTTCTCACATTATATTCTACAAGTGTACACATCAGGTCCACAAGCTCTCGCATTTTGCACCACATTTACCTTCATATTCCTAGGCCATGGTAATAACATATTGAAACTCTGAATTTAGGTGGTGGTCCCCTTTAAGCTAAGCTATTGACCGTGATATTAGAAATCTTGCATGGTTTGAGAGTTCAGAGTGAGTTCCAAACCAGGACGGACATTTGATATCAGGCTGGTTGCAGGCAAGTTGCATAAGGGTGTTCTTTCATGGTCATCCTTTAGACTTGATTTTCAAAACTGCAGCTTAATGACATGTGTACTTATGGGTCCATGTTGCCTGAAGAGACGAGAGGAGGGTTTGGGTTACCGTCTCTTTCCCCAAAGAGCAAATAACAAGAAAAGAGTAGGAGTGGACGTGTCATGGACACCGGCACACAAACACTTTTTGACGGACGGCCAATCAGCTGCAACACGATGCGGCTCCAACGTGATTCAGCATTGCTGTCTGGTTAATATCCAATTTAAGGTTTTGTTATGTTTTTCTCTTTGAGTTACAGTGGATTCATTTGTGGAGTCTCAGTTAACAAGCATGGTAATTCTTCCCCTCTCAAGTGTGTGGCTGCGTTGCCATGGAACAGCTACATGTATTGTGAAGTCTTTTCATTTACTACACTCCCGGAGCTCATGCACACATATCAGGTGTCTTGGGAGGGGTACAGAATCCCGCATGCGTAACCAACTTTTGCTTTATTGTCACGAAGCATGTCGAAGATTCAGTTCTTTGTAGGTATTAGTTAGGACCACGTCATCCGAGGCAAGATAGAGGTTATAGGGTTTCAGGAGCTTTCTTTCAGTCACCTTAGTCTGTTGAAAACAAACGCAAAGCCACTCGTGATTCCCAGACTGCACCTGAGCGGCTTACATTGGAACGAGGCTCATCTCTCTCACACACACTCAAGTCTCTGAGTCCATGTGGGATGATACATATCATATTGTTGCAGATATGCAAAAAAGTTTATTGTACAGCGCAATAAAAAGTACAAAGTCTTTGGCAATTAGACTCCATTGCATGTCAATGTTATTTTTACACTGTTTCCTGTTTTGCTGTATTGTTCTCATTCCCTATTCATGGCTCATTTCTTTTGTTGAACCCAGTTCCATCCTTGTGTCAGTTTTATTTTATTTTGTTTTCCATCCATCTTCATCCGGGTCTCAGGGGCAGCAGTTCCAGCAGGGAACCCCAAACTTCCCTTTCCCGAGCCACATCAACCAGCTCCGACTGGGGGATCCCGAGGCGTTCCCAGGCCAGGTTGGAGATATAATCCCCCCACCTAGTCCTGGGTCTTCCCAGAGGCCTCCTCCCAGCTGGACGTGCCTAGGGAGGCGTCCCAGGAGGCATCCTTACCAGATTTTATTGTCTTGTTTTACTTCCTACATGGCATTTCCTTGTGTGAACGATCCTGTTGATCCCTAAGATGTATTACATCTTAGGGAGTTAAACATACATCAGGAGATGATATTGAGTCCCCGACTATAGATGTATTTTCATTTACAGATAACTTCCTACGTATCATTTTTCTTCCCAGTCCATCAGTTATGTAGCCTCCATAACCTTTAATAATAATGGATACTTTATTAGTCCCATAAGGAAAAATTCTGTTGTTATTACACACAGGCCTGAATTACACACACATGCTTAGGTCCTATACATGCACTAATGGGGAGATGTCAGAGTGGGAAGGCACCCAGAACAGTTGAGGGTTAGGTGCCTTGCTCAAGAGCACCTTGGCAGTGCCCAGGAGGTGAACTGGCACCTCTCCAGCTACCAGTCCACCCCCATACTTCCATTGGTCCGCACAGAGATTGAACCAGCAACCCTCCGCTTCCCAACCCCACTCCCTACAGACTGAGCTACTGCCACCCACCTTATCCATCTTCATATCACTAATGTAACCCATCATGGACATGCTCTACGTCCAAGCACATTCTTTGTGTCACATTACGTTTTTTTTGCAAATGGCAGTTTTCTTTACAACACTGATGATGTGGAGCATATTAGTAGAGCCATTGTATGCAGAGCTGTCCCAAGAAAGGAACTCACTCTGAAACTCTATTGCAGTGTTCCCTGGACCCAAACCAGTAAGAGCCATTAAAAAGGAGTTCCACAGGGTTGCGTTTGAATAATGATGCTGCAGCATCAGAATGGGATTAGTAGGCCTACTAGTTCATCGACCGCAGGATTGCACCTAAATGAAATTGATCATAGGTTGATCATAGGTTCAATACAGTATTATTATACATATGATTAAATAGGATATGAATACACTATTTTGGAACACATGCTTTAATTCACTCTTGTAGCAATTCTCTCTCTTTTGCTGCAGCCACTGTGTTGCTTTTTTAACTAAATACATGTTCAAACTTGTTGTATGTGTACATGAGTATTTCCGCCGACCAGATGTTTGTGGTTGTTACCATGGTGAATTGTAGTATCATGCCTCCACTCATGCTGCCTTTTCATAGTGGTGGTGCACGCGCTTAACTCTGAGTGGTTGAACCAACTCAAATCAGCTGTTGTGGAACCAAAATCTCAGAGCTTCCCATCTCAGGGTACATCAACTCAGAGTTCAGGGTCAGAGTTTGTTAAACCTCCTTCCTGAAACGGGAGATGGGGTTCACCTGTTTATCTGCCCTCATGTCACCTGTCCCGCGTCGCTACCCTCATTGCATTGTGTATTTAGTCTGTCGTCTTTGTCTGGCGTTAGTTTGTCATTGTACTTATATAATTAAGTTTCAGCCTGTGCCTAGTAATCTGTACATTTTCCTGTAGTACTGTATCATTCGTACCTACTGCTGCCTCCTCGTTGCCTTTTCTGCAATCTGGGTCCATATCAGCCATATCACCCTGGTAACATGGCAACACATTCTTACTCCCATCGCGTCAAAAAGCGACGCTTGGTCGGGTGCCTTTGGCGTTTGTTATTGACGTAAATAGTCTCCTATAGCGTCATATTAGATAAGATTCAACTTTGTTGTCATTACGCATGTACAGGTACAATGCAACGAAATGCAGTATATTTAGACGATCTGTGTCAACTTCAATTCAATTCAATTTTATTTATATATATATATATATACATAATAAGAGTAATAATAATTATAATAATTCATAACAAGAGTTATCTCAAGACACTTTAAAGATAGAGTAGGTCTAGACCACACTCCAGAATTTACAAGGACCCAACAGTTCTAGTAGTTTTTTCCAGAGCAAGTGTTACACCACTCAGACGGAGACGCTGATAGTAGTGTATAAAAGTTCAGTTTATTCCTTTACAGTAGGATTGTTCAGACAGCGAGTTCGAGTTCACTACCGCGGACACACACAAAACGTGTCTCTCCTTTTCTACACGGCCTCAACTTCTCTGCCAAAAGTGTCTTCTTGTTACAATGTATTACAGTAAGTTTGAACCACAAACCACTACACAGCTAGCCCCCTACTGGCAGGATGAAGAACTGCATAATTTATAATAGAACTACATACTTCAATGCATTACTAAACAGAATGCAGCTAAATTATGTGTTGTCTGTAAACCAAACAAAATACTTTCGATAAGGTTAATTCCAGGTGCTACACAAGCAACAGTGTGACAGTGGCGAGGAAAAACTTCCTTTTAGTCAGAAACCTCGGACAGACCCAGGCTCTTGGTAGGTGGTGTCTGACGGGCCGGTTGGGGTTTGTGGAAATAACTTCTTGGCATTGACTTCTTGGCATCGGCTTCTTGATGTCCCTTCTTGGCGCTCTGGGTCGGGACATATTATTTCAGACCCAGGGGGATCCATATCACAATAAAAATATACACAAACACAAAAATACAAAGCCTTCCACAGTGTTCAGTGACTAATATACAGACATGTTTGCCAATGGTTCCAGAGAATCTAACTGAACTGCGTACAGGGTTAGCCAAAACAGTGATTATGTCATTTTCTGACTCAGATACCCTACACGTAACTCTATACATCAGGTTATGTAAAACAGCAGAGTAAGTAAGTTTAACTGACATGCGGCACAAGAGCGGGACAGTTAGGTTTAGGAAAAGTGGGTGGGGTCCAAAATGTACATTTAAGTGACACAGAGGACAAGAAAGGGACATGAACCCCGGTCTTCTGAGTGAAAGTCCTGTGTTGTTGACCCATCCACCACCCCAAAGGGGGGATTACTGCGTTGGTATTGGAGGCTGAGAGACACTGACCAAGCATGAGTGTGAATTTGGCGAGTGACTTGACACTTTCCCTCAAACGTAATTGAGGATGCAGTTTTGTTGTATTGGAATGTCATTTTTTTTAGAAGCGGGGTTGCACCAGGGATATGTCTGTCCCCTACTGTCAGCCCAGTGCCCTCTGGTACCCTAACAGTAACAAATGAGGGTGCACCCGAGCAAAAAAACAAGAATGACTGGTCTCATTTGCTTACTGTGTGGAGTGAAGAGGCTCTTTTTTTCAACACTGGGAGTCTTCCAGCAGCTTTCAGCTAGCCTGGCTGTCACCTCTCCTTTGTTTCCCAGAGTTTCATTTTTTATCTGTCACCACAGGATCTTTTCTCCCCTCCCCACGGCCCATTCTAAGCTCTTTATCAGAGGCTGTCCCAATGTGGCACGCGGAGCTTGCCGCACTGCATGCTGAAATTTGTGAAAAATATGTGTCATTGTCCTTTTCATCACTCTCTCCCACCAATAGTGTAACTTCATTACTCACTCAGTGACTCACTCAGCAGCAGACTTTTCTGTTTAAAGGGCTGGCCTCGCTGGCAGTGCTGTGGGCCAGACAAAAATAACAGTTATCATCAGATAAATACAAAATCAAAGCATACGGAATGTATAAAGTCTAATTGAAAGGGAACGGCTCAAATGAAAACGACCAACATGGAAAAGCTCAATCTGGAAATGGATAATGGTTTGTCTGTAATGGAAGAGAGACTGTGTAGGGTCTGGAAGTTGGACATCATGTTTGACAATGTATCCCCCTCCTCCGTCTGTATAAATATGACAACTGTTGCTGGCTTTGTTACCTAGTCTATATCTGGATGTTCCACTTTCGGGATCGCTCCCCTGCCACAGAAAAATCCGCCAGATGCATGTCTTTCCGCCAAAAATCACGTCCTTCCTCTTTCTGTGTGTGGGATTTTTAAACTTCTGTGGATTTATGAGTGCTATCTGCAGGGTAAATCCAGACAGCTAGCTAGACTATGTTTTTCATCTGAGTTTTCTGCTGCACGACTAAAACTACTTTTAAATGAGCACGATGCACCAAAACAAGTTCCTGCCCGAGGTTACTTTGCAGCAGCACAGTATGGAGCTTAGACCCGTCCATGGCGACTGTGATTGGTTTAAAGGTCCCATGACATGGTCCTCTTTGGATGCTTTTACATAGACCTAGATGTATTAGGGGACCTTAGTGGTCCACCATATCTAAAAAGCTCTTTCCCTAAATCCAGCCTTGGTGCAGAATTACAGCCACTAGAGCCAGTCCCACAAATAGCTTTCCTTAGGATGTGCCATTTCTGAGTCTGTCGCTTTTGAGGAGAATGGGGGGGGGGGACAAGGTGAAGGCTGGGGGTGTGGCCTTGACTAACTGCCACTTTGCTTGTTTGAAAGCCATGATGTCTCTCGCTCATGGGTGGGCCAAATTCCCTGGCCAGGCAGAAGGGAGTTAACCTTGCTCCTTATGACATCATAAAGGGCAAGATTCCAGATTGGCCCATCTGAGATTTCATTTTCTCAAAGGCGGAGCAGGATACCCAGGGCTCGGTTTACACCTATCACCCTTTCTAGCCACTGGGGGACCATAGGCAGGCTGGGGGAGCACATATTAATGTTAAAAAAAACTCATAAAGTGAAATTGTTATGCCATGGAACCTTTAAAGAAATGCTAATAAACCAGAGCATGTTTTTCTCTCATCCCTGAATGCTGGACTATGTGGACTAGCCAGACCTTCCTTTGAATCACAGTGGCAATGTGTGAGACTACTTGTTATCTAGCCAATATGGATGGCACTGTTCACTGTGGGTTGATTATGGAGCTCTCCCTGGTGTCTGCAAGGTGTCTCCATGCGCCACCAAGACCCTCCTCATTTACTTAAAAATATGAAGAGTAATTAGCAAATGCAGTGGGCTGGGAGGAAAAACCAAACTAAACAACATGCAACTTTTAAGTTGAGCATTTTATAGTTAAGCTTTTCCTTTTTCAGTTTCTGCTTCTGCAATTTAACTTTTAATTGGCATACCTCATGCCACCCTGTGTCCTATTTAAAAAAAAGTCACATGCCACTAATTGTCTTCTTAGAAATATTCATTACCCAACAATGTTCAGCACTAATGTAGGAAGCAATGTGTCTTTCATTTAGTGCAGGGAAAAGAACTGGCATTCTGTTCTGGATTACGATATTTAACCCCCCCAACCCCCTTTTAAAAAAAGACAGAATCAGTTCAGTGTTCAAAGGCACACCTTCGGAAATGTAAAAGAAGATAGTGGATGTTGACCATCAATGGAC
The DNA here is from genome assembly GCF_008692095.1 of Etheostoma spectabile. Classification (NCBI taxonomy): domain Eukaryota; kingdom Metazoa; phylum Chordata; class Actinopteri; order Perciformes; family Percidae; genus Etheostoma; species Etheostoma spectabile. The sequence goes on from NC_045741.1 coordinate 31,444,172, forward strand.
TGTACAATGTCTGTACCAAATTCTATGGCAACAATCCAACAGTTGTGGACATATTTCAGTACAAGTCAAAAATGTCCATCTGCTGATGGTAGTAGAGTACAAGTCAGGGATTACCTATTCATTCATACCTAAAGTGGTGTTTGTACTGTCACAACAGACACAAATCACAGGATTCTATTTGATGCTGAAAAGATCTTGATCTGATGATAATGAGACGAGGTGTGTGAAGCTTTGCTCTGTTGCTGTGTCCGTCCTCAGCAGCATGGGCAGAGGTGAGGAATGGGATTTTCAGCCCATGATTTTATTCATTTTTCATCCGTAATTTGCCAGGACTGACATTTAACCGCACTAAGTGTTTAAGATTATGTGTGCACAGCGAGGGCCTTTCGCTTTCAGAATGCATTCCACTCGGGGTGAAATTGCATCGCTTTCGCTCTCGTTCACTCCGATCCATGACGAGAAATTCCTTAGAAGGATTAGTCATGCAGTGGCCCAGAATTTGAATTTTATGGGGGGAACCTTGTATGCTTAAGGATGTGGGATGAGCAGGGAAATCTCACACCGCAGGGTCTAGGCCATGTGTCAAACATTGTGAATTTAGGTTCACAATGGATTTCGTCCCACAGGTTGTCGCTTTTCTGAATTTTGATGTCACTTTTGGCATTTCTTTCCACGTCTTTGCCCAATATTTTTTTAAAGATTATTTTTTAGGGCATTATTTTACAGGACAGCTGAAGAAATGAAAGGGGAGATGGGGGGGCGGGATGACATGCAGAAGAGGGTTGTAGTTCCAAATTGAACCCAGGCCCGCTGCCTTGAAGAGTAAACCTCTATACAGAGCCACCCCCTCTACCAAATGAGCTATCCAGGCAACCTTTTTTAAATAGTTTCTGACACTTTTTTGGCACTTTTTCTTTGATGGCAAAGGAACTTTTTTTCTGACTTTATGTCAACCACACTGTAAGTTAGAAGACTTTATAAGACTTACCATACTGCAGTCGAAGATATTTGACTGTCAAAATAAAAAAAAACATGTCAACATGTCAATACGATATTTGTCTGGCCCTTGATTCTCATTTTCTAGTGTGGCCCTTTGAGAAATTGAGGTTGACACTCCTGGTCTAGGCTGAAAAGAACATCCAGTGATTGATTCAAGTCTTAACTGACATCTTCCACTTGTCATTTGTCAGTGTGCCAATGTTTATTTGTCTCTGTCTTTGTCACAGAGGACCAGATCCCTCATGGTTTCCCCACCATAGACATGGGGCCCCAGCTGAAGGTTGTGGAGAGAACGCGCACTGCTACGATGCTGTGCGCAGCCAGCGGCAACCCTGACCCGGAGATCTACTGGTTCAAAGACTTTCTGCCTGTTGACATCAGCAGCAGCAACGGGCGCATAAAACAACTGCGATCAGGTAAAGCACTCATCTCAACATGTTCACACACAGGTCACTTTTTTAGAAAATCAATGCAGTTAGCTGTCCTATCAGGTGTTTGGTGGGTGTGGTAACTAACCTTTGAGACCTTGCAGGATGCAAGCAAACAATACAAAGAACATTTAAAAAAAACATCATGGCCTATATGAAAGCCTATTTTCAGAAAGTAAAACACAATAAGCTTCTGGAAATAAGTGGTTCAGACTTTGAGTGGGATGTCATAGATTGCATTAATTGCCTCAGCAGCACCTGTGTGGGAACAGTGCCGTGCCAACAGTGCTTAACACTCCACAGACAGTGATGAATGTGAAAGCCGAGGCAGCCATGTGAGGCAGCTCTGTGAGAACGTGGCCAGGATCCAGAAGAGCAGATAGGGCATCTTTCTCCACAAAAACCAGCCCGGGCAGCTCACAGCAGAGCTGGATGACTTCAGGCTGAAAACCGAGCATTATACACCCTTTCAGCTGCCCTTTTCTCTCTTTTTTGGTGACAAAATAGAAATGTTTGCTTCTTGCCAAAAGTTGCAAGCACCTACAAAACATCATAATGGCTGTATAGGGCCGGACTTTCTTGCCAGCCCTTGCGGCTGAGCCTGTCCTCTCTGCCTCAGTGCAGGCAGAGAGGAAAGGCTGAGAGACAAGCTTCAGGATATCATTGGCTTTTAAGTCCAATTTTTACCAAGCCGTAGTCTGGGCCGGAGTTTAGGACAAACATGCCATGTATTATTAATCAGATAGCATGGCAATTTGTTTCAGTTTGTTTCATAGGGACCTGTCGTCACATGCAGTCCCACAGCACCCAGGCACAGATGGCTGGCTTTCTTTTAATATGAAAATCAGAGTTATCCTGTGCCACACAAAGGCAAGTGAAATATATAGCCGTGTGCAAAGTCAGCACTCCACAATTATTCCATTTATTTGTTTCAATAGATTTCATTATATAGAGGAGTGATTAGATTTGCTCATGAATAAGTCAGACCAATTAAATGAATTTGATACATTGAGAAACACTAATAGCTTCATTTTTCAATTTGAGACCTTTGCTCTCTTTTGGAATAAAAATAACAAAAATTTCCTTTGGCTTCTGTAAAGCTTCCTTTGACACTCCCAAGCTCAACTGTCTGCCAGTAATTACAACCAAAGTTTGTCCGTTGAAGAGTGTTGTGACCCAGACCAACGTCGACTCTCTGGATGCTGGACCATGGAGCCCTGTGACTGCTGGCCTCGGGATCCGCTAGTCCGAAGAGGTTGGAAAAGAAGAAGATTAGTGCAACAGGACAAAGCTCTTCTGTGGTAAACAATGCTGGAGTGAAAGATCAAGGTTCTGATTCAGCCAACATATTCTCAAACACAGCAATAACACCCCCAGTCAGATTTCTATCTTTCTTTGTTGAGGCTCAAAAAGCAGAACACTTCAGTGGCCAATGTGTGGACAAAGCTTGACAAAGATGGCCCCAGCTGAATTTTTTTGGCAAACATTGACTATTTAAGGGGTACTCCAGTGATGTAGTGTTGCAAATTCTGAATATGAAGACACTTGCGAGAGACTGATTAATAAAAGAATGGTTAAATTTGAAACAGAATGGGTTAGGCTTACATGTACTTGTTCTGAATCCTTGGATACAGGACGTTGACTTCAGTAAATGACTTTCCTCTTTTCGATATGCCCAAAAACCAAATAAATCCATTCACATTGTGCACTCTAATTAGGCCTGAGTCTCAGAAAGTAAGAAACATGAATTCTGAAATGTGAGTTCCATAGAGAATGCATTGACAGTGGGGCAGTTTCTGTCTATTAGCTAAACCATGTTAGTCGGGTTGGCTCCTGGATATATGGCTCATACTGAGTGTTGTCACTATGGCAAATGTAAATGAGAAACCAGAGCTGAAAAAGCCACTGATGTCACTATTTAGGTCTGTTATTTGGGAGTGTTATGGCTTTCCAGAACGTTATGATGACACTGGGCAGAGTGGTGGAAAGGACCGGAATTGTTATAGTGTCACCTACATTTGTCTATCCCACAGACTGACACCTGTTATAATGTTCTTTTGCTTGGGCATCATATAAATGTGCACAAGCTGCAGTCATCCAGGAATTATCCACTGCCTCGGCAGTTTCTCTAAGCCCTATTTTCCACTAGGGTGCGTCTGCGCTGTGTTCCGGAGGCGCCGCCACCCCCTGTGAGCAATGGCGACCATTCAAGTCAATGCTTAATATTCCACCACCTGCGTCCCAGAAGCGTGCATGAAGCGGATCTCAGCAAAAGGTACGGGCCAGGTCTGTTTTCACGCGAGCTGCTAGCGTTTCAGACATCCGAGCAGTAAGAGAAACAGAGAGAGCATCCAGTCAAATTATCAAAATACACCCTCCAATATTGTAGTCTATATGTCTCCTCTGCAACACCATGGACGACGAAAGATTCCTCTTGGAGATGTAAAGACATGATAGACATCACAGATTTCAATCAGGACAACACCAGAAAAGAGAAGGCATGGTGTTTAATTGTAGGAGTGCTTGGAATGGAAGGTAGATCCAAGCTTAATAGATTGTTCTGTAAAGTACTTGTAGAGAAAATAAAATCAAGCAGGCAAAACACTCATCTTCTGAGATGCTCCCAGTGTGGTATGGTGCGTGGCGGAGAACGGAACAAAACTGGATTACAGCACAGACGTGCCTGGTGGAAAATCGGGGTACCGCTGACGTACAGGGCTACAAATAGGTCTTGCCTGATTATTAGCACCAACTGGAAACTTAATCTAAACCACTGGCTTTAATGGTTGATTATTCCACACAACAGTCATAGAGTTTGTGTATCTTCGCACCAATAGGCAAACTCCAAAAAATACTGGATCCTATAATGCAAATGAGTTAATTCCTTCAAATCCCTGCCCCAGGTTGTAACACAGGGCTTTCTATTAAAAATGTGTTGTCTACAAGCCCAACACTAGGTAATGGCATCAGTAATCACTAAGGGGTGAGAGATCTCGTTTTACGAGATCTCGCGAGATTAAACGTGACGAGATTCTCGTCGAGGTGAAAAGTTGTCTCGTGAGGCGCTGTGATGTCAGCGTGATGGAGCGTGAATTACTATTGGAGATCCCCCCGCCACTTTTAAAATTGTGGTGGCAACATTTTGTTTTCCTGCGGAAATGATAAACGGCAAAAGAGTGACAGACAAGACGAACACAATATGTAAACATTGTAAGAAAAAAATGCCGTATACCGCGGCTAACACGAGCACTATGCAAAAACACTACAGCACCCACCACAGCTCTCTACAACTACTGCACCCGCGACGAAAACATTAAAAAAAAAATTAAAAATTTGTTCTGTTTGCACTTGTAGTTTAAGAGAGCAGTACTTTGGTTATTGATACACTTACTGTTTGCATTTAAAGTGTTATTTTCTGTTATTTACACATTTATTTATTTATACTGTTTATTTTTTTTAAATAAACAGTTATCAGCACCTAAATTGTTTTGCATTTTGTGATTTTTCAGTTGAATAAAAAACTATTTTCCATTCATATATTTCATCAAGGATTTTCTTAATTTTTTTTTTTTAAAACTCGTCTCGTCTCGTTCTCGTGAACCCAATCTCGTGGTGTCTCGTCTCGTGAGGTAAGCGTCTGTCACACCCCATAGTAATCACTGACATTACCTGATAACATTACTATATAAGTGTTGTTTTCTCTGATTAGACAAAGCTCCTCCAGAGCCAGAGAAGTCAGCTGTTTTCAGAGGCGTAGTAGTGCTCCCCATGGGAGGAAAACTAATAGTGGTGTGTAAAATCAATGGAGGTCCCCTTTAACAGCCAATCACGTTGCCATGGTAAATGGGCTACATTTATATTTTATCAGAGGATTACAATGTTTGCCTGACATTCGTCCATTCACACACATTCTAACACATGCGCACACACACATACACTGATGGCAGAAGGTTACCATTACAATGCAATGTACTGCTGGCCAATCATCGGGAGCACCTCAGGGTTCAGTGTCTTGTCCAAGGACACTTCAACATGTGGACGGGAGGAAGTGCCAGCGTTGGGGGACGTTGGGGACAACCCGCTCTACCTTCAAGCTGCAGCCAAGTGTTGGGATATTGTTCTGCTTGGAAAAGACCAAATGGACAAAAAGCTGGATGCAACGGGTACATTTCACAGCATCAGTTTGATACTAATGTGCAAAGTTGTTGAGGACTGCCAATCCATTATATTATTCTTTTTTGATCGACTCTACTACAGAAACAAATCCTCCCAATCCAGACATTGTGAAAATATAATAAAGTCCTATTATTTTTCACAATGAAACCCAAAACCTGTCATGACACCTTGCTTTCATGCTGAAATGGCGAGGGATTCTTCTAGCAAAGTCGTGAGAAGTCATGGCAGGTGTCCGCATTGCCTAGCCCGGCCCTCTGAAAGCTGCTGATGTCCCCCCCTCCATCAAACCCCAAGGGGCCACACAGCTTCCAGGGCCCCCCTTCCCCCCCATCTGCTGTCTCCCACCACGTATCTGACACTTCTTTGTGCTCTTGTCGACTGAAGAGCGGCTTGGTTTATTATCCAGATCCCTGTCATCTGCATAGTAACCATCCCTCTCTCTCTGCCATTTGTTGCATATGACCTGATATGCCCAAATGGTGCCAGCTACTACAGATTGCCTACACCAGGGAAGTGCAAAATTAAAGGAAGAAATGCTGCTACTGTGGTACAAGAATGAATAGTATCAGGGCGGAAAGATTCATGACTTTTAAAAGTATAATGTAGTGTGATTGTCAATTCATAAGAGCTCTGATTTGAATTATGTAACAGGTAAATAACCCTTTGTTAACAAGCGGCTGAAGGTGAAAGCTTTTCCCAACTATAATGATAATTGCTGCCAGCAGATTGACTCAGCGGTTGATAACTAAAGTTAATTCTGTGAGATGGTCGAACAAAAAAAAAGGACCTTGGGAAAAAAAGTAGACTTTTTGTTAAAAAACATCAAAGTCTTTCAATAAATAATCTACGTAATCACTCGTCTCACATTAATAGAGGTGTTTCAGGAAGTGGTGATTGCTTCGACTCTGTTTCTGAGAAATGAAATGATAAATACTACGACACCCATGAGGCCGGGCAGCTGTTGCCATGGAGCAGAGTCAGTGTTAGGGTTAAAACACTTCGTCTGTGCAGTTGAGGGCACAACACTGCGCTTTAGATGCTGAATTTATTTACCATTGATCCAGAATTCAAAAGTGAATTGATTTAAGCTGCAACTTGTCTTGTCAATTCTTTCAATACACTATACCCAAAATGCTTGGGAGTCATAGATAGATAGATAGATAGATAGATAGATAGATAGATAGATAGATAGATAGATAGATAGATAGATAGATAGATAGATAGATGGGTGAATCACGCTGTTAGAGCAGCAGATTACAGAGACACACATACAGAAAATACAAAAAATATACTAGAAATAATAAATGAGATCAACTAAATAAGATAACAGAAGATCAAAATGCCAGAAACACTAGCGAAAAAAATACACATTTAGAGGAATGAAAAGAATGTGCGTATGTATATAAGTGTAGAATAAAATGTACAACCAACATAAATAGTATATATAATATAGCAAAATAAAATATGTACAGTGCCAGTCAAAAGGTTGGATACGCTTTCCTTTTCAAGTGAATGAAGGATGTCCTAGCTTTTGACTGGTATTGTATAATATTAATTGATTCACTTAGCTTGTACTTTGGGCTTTTTATAATTGGGAAAAAAACAAACAGACATGCGGTACTTGTTCATCTTTTGTACCGATGATTCAGCCAGGAGAGTTTCATGAAAACCCAAACAGGTCCACTAACTTCACAACTCTATTTTAGACAGGGGACGTCTGGGTTGGACAGTCGTTGTGCGGTCTGGTTGATGTTAAACTGTCACACAGCTTAATGTGCAGCTCAACTGGTACACTCTAACTAAAACTAGCAAAGAAGGCAATTTTACAGTACTTAGAAATTAGATTACAAGGTAATTTCAGTGGTGGAAGAAGTATTCCGATCCTTTACTTACAGTACAAGTACTAATACCACATTGTAAAAGAAATACTTGTTAAAAGTAAAAGTCCTTCATTGAAAGTGTTACTTAAGTAAATCTATGTAAGTATCATCTGGAAAATGTACTTATATTAGTTAAAAGTACGCAATGGATAAGAATGCTCCCATTTTAGAAAGTGTAAGGGATCCAAATAGTTGTGTTTAATGGTCTAATCATCTCAGCTGAACTCGTAGGTCGTTTAGTTGGTTAGTTTTCTTTATAAAAAAAAAATCATATTTTATAAACTACATGTGTTTTATGTGCAGAAATTTATTTTGTAAAGTAACTAAAGCTGTCAGATGAATGCAGTGGAGTGAAAAGTACAATGTTTCTCTCTGAAATGTAGTGGAGTAGAAGTAAAAAGTGGCAGGTAAAGAAAAATCTGAAGTAAAGTCCAAGTACCTCAGCATTTGTACTTAACTAAAGTACTTAAGGAAATGTACTTAGTTACATTCCACCACTGTAACTCTTTACTGGCTGGTTTGAAATCTGGGAGGACTCCAAAAATAAGAAACGGCAGTATTTCACCTGATTACACAAAGGAAAAAAAATAAGTGTGTGATTATGCTTGGTACAGTCATAACTTAATTAAAAGTGTATGCTTATAGGAAATAAGTGATTGAAATAGCGTATCCTAACTAGTGCACAGGGAAGAAAGGCTGTGGGATGATTAGATGTCCCAAATAAAATGACAACTGTTATAACAACAGATCTGTAGGTTGCTCATTTTCAAGTAATATAACCTTTGAGGCCGCAACATCCCAGTGCAGGTTTCTTTGACTTTTTTAGTCAAAAACACCAAAGTGTTTCAATAAATAATCTAGGCAATCACTCATCTCACAGTGTTAATTACTTCAACTCGGTTTCTGAGAAATAAAACCATAAATACTACGATACCCATAGGTCTGGGCAGCTGTTGCCATGGAGAGCAGTCAGCATTAGGGTTGACTCTTCTCTGGAATATTGGTTGCGATTCCTTATTTTGCTCAAAAATGGTTCAGTCCTAAATATTTCACAGGGACAAATGCTGGCAGAAGATTAGATGTCCCGTATTATATAACAACTGTTATAAAAAGACCCCTGTATTATGCTCATTTTGGAGCTTGATTATTAGAAATACTAATACTTTTGAGGCAGCAACTTCCCAGTGTATTCCAGGACACAAGTGCAGGTTTCTTTGAATTGCATCAGAGGGAGAGTGGGCAGCTTGTGTTCTTCCAGTGCGCTCCATTTGTACTTGGAAGTCAGATTTTCTAGGTCAAAGTCGGAAACACCCCCCCAACCTCGGATTTCTGAGCTCGGAATTTGGACAACCGAAGAGTCCCCCTTAAAACAAAATCCAACACTGCTGCGCCGTGCATCAATGATCTGACTGTCCATCTTCTATCTGTGGACATGTTGCCATAGTGTGTGTGTGCACAAAAAACAGCACAATGGTTTGCTATCAACCGGTATTGCTAACAATGGCTAATCTGGCTAGCGCTAATCCCACAATGAGAAATCTGACTTGTCAATGGAACACAGTCAACTTGGGTGTGACGTCGTTCCCAGCTCTGGCTTCTGACTTCCGAGTTAAATGGAACGCACTATAATGTCAGGATGCAAGAGACGAAAATCGAACAGAAAAATGCCTGTTGTTGGTAAATGAGGGGTCAAGTGCCTGACAGCCAGGTGCTGGGGGGGGGGAATTAAACTGCGGGGAATGAGACGCTTTATGATCACAACAGGATGCCAGCTCTGTGGAGCAAATAACCAGCTGTATGAGGCAAATAAGCAGCATGTTAAAGTAAATAACCACATGCAAAAATGACAGACTGGCAGTTGTAGCTCGGGTATGAATTATTGAAACAAGTTTGTGCTTAAATAACACATTTGTACAGAAGAAAGAATTTTGCACAGTTGTCATTTATGTAACGGGTTTTTAATGAAGTTATCAGCAAGTGTATTTCTCACTCTTGGCCAACACTTATGGCACATTTAATAATACCTTTTTATGGATGTTTTGTTGTTCTCACAGGGTGAGAATAGCAATCTCTCTTATCTCTGCTGTTTTTCTTCTCTTTGCTTCTCCTACCACTCTTGTCTTTCTCTGTTTCACTTTCTTATTCTCTTCTCTCTATGCTAATGGTTATCTCTAATCTTATTTGCATTCAAATTACCTCACCAGGTGGTACACCAATCAGAGGTAAGAATGCTGGGTACAGAAAACATCTTCTCATCCCCCTCTCCTCCTCTCCTCCATCTCCTTTATCCTCCTCCTCCGTTCACCTCAGTATGTCCCATCTCCAGCTCTCCGCCGTCCACTTACTCTGCCGTCACCACATTCTCCAAAGCGTGTATGGTCTTGGGAGAGATGAAAACAACACAGTTGAAAAAGGTCACACTTTCTAGTGACAATGTAATCAGATGAGATCCCTTTGACCATTTCCTGCTGATTTACAGTGGGCTGCAGTGGGTTAACAAATACTATTTACAGTGTTTCCCCCAGTGTATTACTAGTACGGTGGCCCAGCCACCAGCGAAAAAATTTGAATTTATTTTTACGATGTTTTTTAAACCAGTTACAGTAGGGTGGCTCGGTTGGAAACTTTAAATATCCAGTTATGAGTTTAGTGATACACTCATTCTCCCAAAATGCACCACAGAGCGCCACATGAAGTCATTCCTGCCTGTTGCCATTAAACTTTATAACTCCTCCCTACACAGACACTTTTGACCATTGCAACTCCTTAATTATGTTAATTATGTAAACACTGTATCATAAGATTCCTTTAACCATGTAAATACCATGCATATCCACACTCCTTATATTTCTTTATTTATATTTCTACTCTGGTATTTATACTATTTGTGCAACTGCAACACAGAGTTTCCCTTCGAGGATCAATAAAGTATTTCTGATTCTGATTACTTAATGTAGAGCCCTGTGGAATCGGTCTTGTAGCAGACTTTGTAGGGCTCCACATAAAGTCAGTGTTAAAACCTAACTTTAAATTACACAAAACAAAACAAAAAAATAACGTTTCAACCGAGCAACCCCATTGTAAATACAATTAAAAAAAATTAAAAATACAAGAATTATTCCGAGTGGCTGAGACGTGGTGGGTGGCAACTCAGGCCTGGTGGGCCTCCAGGCTCACACTAAACTGGGGGAACCACTGCCTAGATCATGCCAGTGAACCAGGTCATGGAGGTTAGCATATGTGATAACTTACCTCTTGAATAATTATAGTCTGCAAAGTAAGGGTTGGATCTCTGCGACGTTATCGAGTGAGCTACGTCTAAAGGGCGGAGGCAGTGTCGTCAGCTTCTGACATGTTGTTTAGAGCTTCATTAGTCTCGCATTGTCAGACCTTCCTCCACAGAGGTCCGACAGAAGGTCTGGTTTTCCACACAACATTCTGGGATGGGAGGAAAACGTGTTCTGGTTTATTGGCATTTATTTTGCAATCGTCTGAGGCGGCGGTGCATCTGCAAAACAGCCTTGGGAAGGAACTTGTTTGGGTGCAACATAGGGCTGGGCAATATATTGATATTTTATCGATATCGAGATAAGAGACTAGATATCGTCTTAAATTTTGGATATTGTAATATCGTAATATGGCATAAGTGGTGTCTTTTCCTGGTTTTAAAGGCTAAATTACAGTTACAGTTACCAGACTGTTGCAACTTTTCCATTATTTGCCTTTACACACTTAGTCAGTATATCCACATTACTGATGATTAGTTATCAACAATCTCATTGTGCCAATAATTTGTGAAAGCACCAATAGCCAACACTACAATATCGTTGCAGTATCGATATTGAGGTATTTGGTAAAAAATATCGTGATATTTGATTTTCTCCACATCGCCCAGCCATAGTGGTTTAAAAGTTGATTTAGTCGTGCAACAGAACACTCCAATTGGACAGATAGTCTAGCTAGCTGTCTGGATTTACCCTGTGGAGATCTGAGGAGCAGTTAAGGTGACGGACATCTGGTGGAATTTTCGGTGGCACCTGAATAATCCTTAAAAATGAAGTGTTGTCAATAAAGACTAGGGCTTCATAGTCTTCGTCTGTAAGAAGTTACACCTCTTCTTTCAGCACTCATAAACCTTTGTCATGCTAGAGAGGAGGTCAGAACAGATGTCCGTCAGCATCCGTTTGAGAGAATGATGCATTATCTACTAAAAAGGCAGTTACAATGTAGGAGGTGCCAATAGCTGATATAGAGGGACAATCATCACAAAATTGGACATAGGTAAATGGAGGAAGATAGTCATCTTCTGCTGCACATAACGCTTCACACTAGTTACTTCACAATAGTGTGAGGATTGGTCTCCAGGACTGACTCTCAATGGGAGAAGGTTAAAATACACGGCTTCCATTCACATTTTTACTTGATGTTTTGTGATGTTTAGGAGAAAGGCTTGCCTACATACTGTGTGTGTGTATGTGTGAGTGTATGTGTGTGTGTGTGTGTTACGGACGTGCATCCCAGATGAAGGTTGTTCCTCCTCCATCTCTGGGCTAGCTGTCTGCACCAGATCCACCGGGGATGCGCCTACACACGCATTATTTCAACCGCTGATTGTTTTATTTGTCCTTAAACTGGTTCTCAACGTTGTGTTACAAACCCATTCCATGTTGCATTTCAGGATTGTATTCTGAAATATGTACATTATTCAAACATTTCACATTTATTGTCCACTGCAAAACTGCATGATTTATGTCACATTCACAGCCTTGCTAAAAACACATACTGTACATGTTTGCTATCTCATACCTAACATCTCTACTGACAAGTGAATATTAAATGTTTGTATGAATGCTATGAAATTGTTGATGAAATGAACGATGTTATATATCGAAAGTTCCAGGTAAGTAAAGGCTCTCAAAGAGATCTTTAGCATACGTAAAGTAAGAAGTATTATTAGTATAGTATAGTATATTGCTTTTAGAGTAGGAATCAGTGGATGTCAGGGCTAGGGTTAGGCCTGCACGATAAATCGTCATAAAATCTCTATCTTGATTCACCCCTGTTCTTGATTTAAAGGTCCCATGGCATGAAAATTTCACGTTGAGTTTTTTAAAACATTAATATGAGTTCCCCCAGCCTGCCTATGGTCCCCCAGTGGCTAGAAGTGGCGATAGGTGTAAACCGAGTCCTGGGTATCCTGCTCTGCCTTTGAGAAAATGAAAGCTCAGATGGGCCGATCTGGAATCTTGCTCCTTATGAGGTCATAAGGGGCAAGAGTACCTCCCTTTCCTCTGCTTTGCCCACCCATGAAAGAGAGACATCATGGTTTTGAAACGAGCAAAGTGGCAGTTGGTCAAGGCCACTCCACCTTGCCCCCCCCCCCCCCTTCTTTTCAATGGCATTTAAGCTACAGACTCAGTAATGGTATGTCCTAGGGAAAGCTCATTGTGCTACTGGCTCTAGTGGCTGTAACCAAGGCTGAATTTTGGGAAAGAGTCTTAGAAATGGTATTAGGGGACCACTAAGGTAGACTTCAGATAAAGTATTAGGGGATCACTAAGGTCTATATAAAAGAGACTTCAGATACAGTATTAGAGGACCACTAATGTCTATATAAAAGATACTTCAGATACAGTATTAGGGGACTACTATGGTCTATATAATTTAGACTTCAGATACAGTAATAGGGGACCATTAAGATATATATAAAAAGAGACTTCAGGTACAGTATTAGGGGACCACTAAGGCCTATATAAAAGAGACTTTAGATACAGTATTAGCGGACCACTAAGGTCTATGTAAAAGAATTCAAAAAGCACCATGTCATGGGACCTTTAAAACATCTGAGCCATTGAGCACTTAGATCAGTGGTTTCCCATCATGCATTAAAGGATGAAGCCGGTGTTATTTTCATCCAGTCAGCAACCATAAAAAGCCCCCAAACCAACATTTAAATACTTTCTAATTACCCTGCCCGCTCTGAGGCCCTCAGCCCCAAGCCCATTGCTTCCAAAAATATAACATTTCATCCATCCAACAAAGCTAAATATTGTCCAACTAGACTAACATTCTACAGCCATGCTAGAGGTTCTGAGAGACTATTTTCAGCTGTAGATGTATTCACATTTGGTGGGCTAGTGAATATTTAGGGAAAGATCATAAGCAACAATGGCTGCGATTATTGTTAGGATTAATTAAGGAATATCTCACCCAGTATATAGATCATAAAACAATTTGTCAAACTCAATGCCCGTAGGCCAAACCCAGCCCTTTGCTGATCTACAGTAAATCCCACGTATCAATTTAGGTTCACATTACACTGTGTTCCTCCTTATTGTGCACCAAACCAAAAAGACGAGAAACTATTTTTAAATTCCCACAGAAGCAGAGAGTTTTTTACAGTCATGCTGGGAAACAGGTTTTTGTACAAATTGTAATCTAGTTTTGCATGATTTTCTCTATGATGGCTAATGCACTTTTGTAGAGCTTTATGTTGACCAAAAGGCAACAGAAAGAGAGACACATTTTTAATAAAGTGACAAAAGCAAAACAAAAATGTCAACAAAAGCAATAGACTTAGACTTAGACCTCTCTTTATTGATCCTTTTGGGATGACTCCCGCAAGGAAATTGAAACAATACACAGTAATAGAGCCAAAGATATCTTACTTTTCCAATGTATGCATGTCAATGAACTATACATGTACCTTGATGGGATTCTTTTTCCAGTGAGGCCCTTAGGGAAGTTGAGTGTGACACCCCTGGAGTATAAGAATATAACCAGCTTTAGCCTTGTTGCTCCCATGCCACTGTCATTGACAGTGTGAGTTAGCGTGACACTACAGTAAGTAATGAGGAGTTGGAAGGGATCCTCCTGGATCATCTCAAAAACAAACCTGGTAATATTTGGTCATTGTCATAAATCAGTGGATAGAGCATAGGCCTCCAAATAATCAAGAAAAAGAAGTGAATCCTGAATGATTTTCTTCTAAATGTTTCTACCTATAAGGTATGGAATGAACAGGAGAAGGGTATATTCAGAAATGATATTGAAAGCAAAGACTAGTCACTAGCCATCACCATTTGTGTGAAATGGTGTGTGTCTTTGTGTGTGTGTGTGTGCGTATTGGTTGAACGTTGGTGGTGCAGACCTGAACTTTGACCTCCTTCCCCAGGAGCGCTTCAGATTGAGAACAGCGAGGAGTCGGACCAGGGCAAATACGAGTGTGTGGCAGTCAACAGCGCCGGGACTCGCTACTCTGCTCCGGCGAACCTTTATGTCCGAGGTAAGATCCCTCTTGACCCCCCCCACCCCACCTCTGCCATTCAGGTCGCTGCCTCCAACACTAAGGTCCTCCACGTGTTCTGCACCGATGCACCGATGCTCTGCCTCCTGACTGCTAATAGGAAAGCTGGCTCGCCGGATTCAACTGCAGTGAAAGTCAAACCTGTTGATGCCCGTCCGCTCTCTGCGGATGGGCATCATTTCCTGCTCTCTCTCTCTCTCTCTCTCTCTCTCTCTCTCTCTCTCTTTCTCTCTCTCTCTTTCTCTCCCTTTCTGTCTTGTCTTTGTCTCCAAAGCCCTGTTAGTTAGTCTGTTTGACCTACCTAACCTCACAGTGTCGGCGCGGTGTGTGTGTGTGTTTTTGTGTGTGTGTGTGTGTGGGGGGGGGGGGGGGGGGGGGGGGGGGGGGGGGGCTTGACTCATCAGGGGTGAAAGAGAGGTTGGCTGCGGTTCTGTCTTTGTTTTAAGGAGATGGAGTTTTACGTGTTGAGTCTTGCCACAAAGAGAAGCCGACACCAATCGCTATTGTGCGTCCCGTGTTTGGAGTCGGCGGGTAGGAAATCCCCCCCCCCTCCCCTAGAAAGTGGGCTACGGTCGACTGGGTGTGCTGCCAGCTGGGGTGAAAGCAAGCCTCGGGGCTTTTCATGAGTACTCCTTGTCAACTAAGAACTCAATTAGCCACAGCCAATATCATGTTCTCAAAGGCAATTTTCAAAGCATTTTCATTGACAATGCTCTTTGATGCAGTTTGCCTCTAAAAAACTGTATCAAAGCTTCTGCATGTTAAATACAGTTACTACCTAATTTTTAGTGTCATTTGACACTTCTATAATAATGTATTAAAACCAATTTGAAGTTGCTTCTGTTTCTTTAAAAGAATAGATGATATATGTTTAAGAGAGTCATGCAACCGAGCAATTAGAACAGACTGACAACAATGGAACTATTGCCTGCCAAAATAGCTTACTCACCTAGAAACCATTTCCCACACAAATATTGGAAAATATACTATTTATTATAGGAAAATAGCTTATTCAAAGGTACACATTACATAATTTCAATCCAACTCTGTTTTAAGCACACTGAACCAGTCAACAATCAAGCATGTGTGTGTTGTAGTACATTTATTTATTTGATTAGGACTGTCACTGCCCAATGTGAGGAGAGTGCAGATTTAAGTTGCGCACGCATCACTTTGCGAGGAGGGAAGTTGTGAGTTCCGCATGCGTCACAAGATGCTAACGAGAGACTTCTGCAATGTCAATACAGTAAAAATGGGTCTACTGAACGAAGTTGGTTCGCTGCTGGCTACAAGTTTGCATCAAACACAACAAAGGCTGTGAGTTGAAAGCCGTTAGGAGCTAACATTAGCAGTCAAACTGTCATAGATAGGCAAGGCAAGGCAGCTTTATTTGTATAGCACATTTCAGCAACAGGGCAATTCAAAGTACTTTACACAAAATCAGTTAAACAGATAAAACACAAGTATCCTCAAAAAAAAATCATAAAAATACATAAAACAGAGTGGTAAACTTGAGACTACCTTCACACTAATAAGTCAATGTTAGTGCTACCTTTGGTGATCACCCTCAGTGTCACTACCCTTCACGACTATTTTTAGAGACGTTACCTTTCGTCTCCTTGGACTCTTCTTCACGCTAATTAAGCCAATCTAGTGCTGCCTTTTGTGTCTATTTTCGACACTACACATTCAAACTTTTTCTTTAAAGTGCTACCAGATACTACTGGTAGCACTAGATAGCGTTAGCTAAAACGTTTTTGAAATGACTGCTAGCTTAGCTACAAATTAGCATCAAACACAGCAAAGGCCGTCAGTTGAATGGCGTTTTGAGCTAACGTTAGCAATCAAACTGTCATAGATAGTGTTAGCTAAAACATTTTTGAAATGACTGCTAGCTTAGCTACAAGCTAGCAATCAAACACAACAAAGACTAGCAGTTGAATGGCATTTGAGCGTTAGCATTCCAACAATCATAGCCAGATAGCTACATTGTTTTTGAAATTATTCCCATCTTCTGTTATTGTTTGTAATGAGAATAGTTTATTATTTAATGGATTTGAAAAATTTCAGTATGGAAAACCATTTATATCCGAGCATGCGCGACTCAAATCTGCCCTCAACTCAGGAAGTGACAAGGAAAATGCACAGTAATCAACATTTCTGTAAATCCGCTAGTGTTAGCCAATCGGCTAATTTTCAACTGTAGTCCTAGTTCCTAGCATGCATGTCTTTATGTTGGGAAGAAACCAGAACAGCCGGAGGAAACCCACACAAACATGGGGAGAACTCCACACAGAAAGGCCCGGAACGACCTAGATTCAAACCCAGAACCTTCTTGCTGTGAGGCAGAAGTGCCAACCACCACCATGGTGCGTATGTGTGTGTGTGTGTGTGTGTGTGTGTGTGTGTGTGTGTGTGTGTGTGTGTGTCTGTGCGTGTGTGTGTGCGTGTTCCATGTGCAGACGTACATGCATCAGTCCCAAATTACTGTAACGTTGCCTTTGAGAACTCACAAAAACACTTTTCAACAATCTCTCTAAAGCATAAGAGGAATTTGTGTGCGGCTTCAACACAGATGATGTGTTCAGGAAAGGTATGGCAGTTGCACAATAAAAAAAATTGTAAATATTTAATTTTCTGTCGCAAGAAGCATTGTAAACCAAACAGAGCCGTAGCCAACAGAGTGAGATTACGAAGTATGTTGATATGTTCCTCTTTTCAAGGATTCTGTCTGTGTTGCTTTAACCTTTAACCTTATCCAGGTGTGCTGGTAGCTTTTGTCTCCATTTTCATCTCACAGTGCTGAGCAAACACTGGAACACACCATATGTTACCAACATGTGTGTGTATGTGTCTTCTTTATGTATTCTCTATTTCTCTTCATCCATTTAGCTTTTCAGGCCTTCTCCTTCACTGTATTTAATGCCGCAGTCCACAATCCCTCCTCCACTCATGTGTCAGTCATATACACAGACTGTATATGTTTCTGTTCATCTCTCCAATGCTTATCCTTCTACACATGATGTATGGCAGCTGTTTTCATTGTTTAATATGCTTTGCTTTGTTTGACATGTGAGAAAGTATTTTGAGTTTGCTCTGTTGTCTGTAAGATGATGTGTTTGTGGTATTTGTTGTTCATATAGAGAGATTCATATATAGAAATTCATCTTGGTCCACTTAGCCACTAAGGGCCTTTTCACACCTATCGCATTTGGACCGGACTTTTCAGTTTGATCCAAACCCAAATAACAGGTGTGAAACCTCCCCCGGACCACGGTCCGGACCCAGAGATGGCAAAAGTACTCCTTTCCAGTACTCAAGTAGAAGTACAATTACTTGTGTAAAAGAATACTCTTGTAAAAGCAGAAGTACTGATTTGACTTCTTTACTCAAGTAAAAGTAACAAAGTACAGGCTTGAAAATGTACTTAAAGTGTAAAATTAAAAGTAGCCTTGCGAATGACAACCATTTTTTAGAGTGCAAGCTGAGAAACTGTAACTATAATTAACTATCATAAGTTATACAACTTACAGTTCTCAAGGACTCACACACACAATCTCAACTTATTATCCTCCGGACAGCTAGTCTCTCTCTTTCTTTTCTCTCACTTTTTTCTCCGACATGCACTCACCATCACACTTGATAGACGACCTTTTGTACAAAACTGACGTAACGAGCCAATTTTTAAAAATGTAAAGAGGAAAAAATACTGATATTGGTGTTAAAATCTAAGGAGTAAACGTAAAAAAGTCACCACAAAAATAAAGTAAAAATATCTGAAAAATCTACTTCAGCAAATTGACCCGTCTCAAAGTGTTTTATATCAGAAATATGGATTTCTTTCAACCAAATTGCCCAAAAATTACATGGATGATTCCATACAACATTCTTCAGGTAAAATTAAAGATTACTTTCATTGCATTTTTTGGGTGTTTTATTTAATCATGAATTTAAATTCTTTCTTTTTTTTTTGGTTTCAAAACAGTATCTGGACTAAACTTTGACATATACCCATCTGTGAACCACTCAACATCCTATTACTATTACTATTAGTCAAAATAATTAATAGTTTTTGCCTTTTGAACTAAAAACGTGTGTATAATTTGATATAAATGAGGTTTGTTGACCATAAATTCAAACAGAAAAAACGCCAAAAGCATGGAAAAAGTGACAAATAAATCAGAAAAGGTGACAAAAACATTGAAAAAACACAAAAAAATGTTAATTTTCAATTTTGACCTGGAAGGACAAGTTCATGGTTAACAGGGAGAGGA
The DNA here is from genome assembly GCF_008692095.1 of Etheostoma spectabile. Lineage (NCBI taxonomy): Eukaryota > Metazoa > Chordata > Actinopteri > Perciformes > Percidae > Etheostoma > Etheostoma spectabile. The sequence continues at coordinate 31,463,235 of NC_045741.1, forward strand.
CACAAGGCTTAAGCACAGTAATTAAGTATTTGTACTTTGTTACTTCCCATCTCTGTCCGGACCAAACAGCTGAAATTTGGTCCAACCAAAAGAGGTAACCTTGGTCCGGATCAAACCGAACATGGGTCCGGTTCTTTTTCAGGCGTGAAAGCATTTTTTGGATGGTTTGGACTTTTGGAAGCTCTGGCAGACTATCGTCCTGCTTATAAAACCATTATAAGGAACAGCTCAGTGCTTAGTGTGTATGTGAGAGAGTGACTGTGTCAGCTCAGAGCAGGCAGCTGTCGGCTGTCAGAGCTGGGAATAAATCAGCAGTTTGTCAATTGCTAGTTAATGTACAGTGTAGGTCTCAGTCTGCAGCTCCTCAAACCCCCGCAAGTAAAGTTCCCGTGTCTTGCTTCTCAACAACACAACACAAAAAGAGCCGCGGCAGCACGGGGAGAGCAGCTGTCAGCTGGAAAAACTCTGACATATGGCGTTTACCCACTGCTAGTACCAGCTCTGCTCTGCAGACAGCGGTGCCCCGTCCTCCATTTTCCATTGCGGATTTAGAACTACCTCATGCGTTGGCCGGTCGTCATAGCAACGCCGCTGTTGCCACATCCAGAAGCCAAATTTTGTTTCAAAAGAAGCTGGAAACAGCCCAAAAAAAATAGTTTAGCTGTCGCTAGCGATGATGACGCGGTGAATAGTGACGATTCTCTCCGACCAATCAGTAGCCTGCAAGTTTTCACGTCACCTTTTGGTATCGCCTTGGATTGGATACATAAAAAAGTACCTGCAAGTTATTACCAGGTAACTTTTTTCATAATGGAGAAACAAAAAAGGCGAGTAGATTCGAGGCGAGTCGAGTACCATGTAATGGAAAAAACACCAATAGAGAGAGGATACGAGAGGACGGGGAAGCTCAACCAATCAGGTACAACTGTTGGGAGACGCAGCTCATGTAGGTGATGGCGACAGGACGTAGTTTTATCCAAGGGGGTAAGCCAACCTCCACAAAGTGTAGCTCATGTGGCGCCATCTTAATGCTACCAAGCACTCACGCGCCGTTAGCATTCCATTGACTTCCATTCATTTTTGCGCCACGTTAACAACGAATGACATTAGATCTGAAGCATTTAACCCTCGTGTTGTCCTTGTGTTGACCAGTTTTCTAAATTTCAATCTCTGATTTTCTAATTTTGATCAAAAACAACATGGATAATTCAATAAAACGCGCTTCGCAAGTACAACAAAAGATTGGATCTCTACTTTCATTCACAATTGTGGGTGTTTTGTTGAATTTTTAAGCATTTAGAAAAAAATTGAAATGTTTTGAAACCAAACATTGACATAAACAGTACCCTTCTTTGAGTATCCTTCCTTTAATATTACTCTAAATAATTCCAGCTTTTTTTAACTGAAGAATTAGGTACAATTTCCTAAAAAGGAAGTTTATTGACCATGAATTCCAAAAGGAAGTGTAAAACTACATAAGTCGGTGATGGTATTCATACAAGGTAGTGAAAATAAGCATTACATGTAAAAGAAAAATCATCAAAACATTGAAAAAAAACAAACAGAAAAAGACGCTATAAAAGTGTCGATTTTCAGTTTTGACCTGGGAGCATGATGCATGGTCGAATGGAAGACAACACAAGGGTTAAAGTTTTTAATTGTCCAATGTACATTTCTAAAGAAACACGACAATGTATAAAAGACTCCTTTACCAACAACAACATTTGACGTGTCCCATGGCCGAGTCCGAGACAAGTCCGAATCCAAATACGAATAAATTCCAAGACACGTCAGAGAAAATACAAAAATACAAAAATATCTTGAGTCCCAGTCCGGAATCAAGTGCTCCAGCCCTGAAGTCAAGCATGAAAAAATGATAAAGACTAAGATAATAAGCGTACACTTTGTTGTGTACCATTATCCATCATTTGTGGTGGTTACTCATATTAGGGACAGCAGCAATGGCTCTAGCTTGGTGGGTATGAGTTCCTCCAACCCTACAAAGCTTTGAGATCTTCAGGCTCCGTTGCTGCAGATGTAGCAAGATAACCTCCCAAGCTCTTGGATTTGCTGTTTGCTAACAAATGTTTGCGTGTTCAAGCTGAGCACTCGCTCTCTCGCTTGTTCTGAGAGATGTGTTGTTTTAGTTTAGCCTTAGCAGATGCAACGTGGATATGAGGCTTAGTCACGCAGCAAGTATCTGCTCTTTGCTTGTATGCGAGGAGGCTTCAAAAGGCTAGAGAGAATGATGTCGCCTGCCAGAGGGCTGGGTAGTTTCATGATGGCACAGTCACAGAGTTACTTAATCAAAAGAAAAAATGTACTCACTACTAAATCACTATACTCAAGACATAACAATCTGGCTTAATGTTGAATTGTGTAGAGAAACTCAGACATCTTCAATCATTAACCCTTGTGTTGTCTTCCCATCTAAATTAAAAGTCAACATATTTGTTGACGCTTCTTATCAATGTTAACTTTTTCTTACGTTTTTGTCCCTTTTTTCAACACTTTTGACGCTTTTTTTCCATGTTTGTCACTTTTTTTGATCTTTTCAACACTACGTAACACTAACTTATTAACTAACTTATTTTAGTTTGACAGTTATTTTTGGAATTTATGGTCAATAAACCTCATTTATAGGAAATTATACCTAATGTTTGAGTTAGAAAAGCAGAAATTAGGAGTTATTTTGACTAACATTAAAGGAAAGTATGTTGATGGATAATCACAGACTGGACTATGTCAACTTTTACTCAATACTATTTCAAAACCACTTCAATTTGTTTTTCCAAATGCTATAAAATTGAATAAGACCCCCAAAATTAATGAAAGGAGAGATTTTTACTTGCCAAAGAGCGTTGTGGAATAAATCATGGTATTTTGGGTAGTTAAAAAGAACACTTATATAAGAAAACGCGTCACTTTGACCCGAGGACAACATGAGGGTTAAACCAGCTCTTCTTGGTAGACATCGGAGTCGCCCAGGTGGCTCAGCTGGTAGAGCGCAGGCCCAAATGACCCACCTGCGGGGGTTTCCAGCACATCTTCCCCCTCTCTCTCCCCTTTCATGTCTGAGCTTGTATTAAAGGCAGAAATGCCCCAAAAATAATCTTAAAAAAGGGTTTAAGTAGCTTAACGAAATCAGATTGTTGACCACGGTCACTGCCAGATCACATATCCAATGCATCATTGTCTGAGTTCTCGTCAGGTAGTGGGTAAGTGGACCAACGGGCGGTGTGCTCATTTAATTAGCTCACTGAGAGTTCCTCCATAGAAATCTCAGTCAGGACTGGGCACATGGCAAAAGAAGTGTACATTTTCAAGGTGAGTGTTTGACTAATCCTATCAGGGACATTCTTTATGCGCTCATTGATTTTAAGGGCGGCTGAGTGCGCTCAGAGTCAATGGGCAGAATAAATGTGCGCGGTCTGCCTTGTGTGCTTAATGAAGTCTGGTTGTCAGCAAGCGTCAGGCTCCTTAATGCTGACTTTATTCCAAGGCTCTGAAGGGCTCGAAGGACAGGGAGGGCAGTGTGTGAATGTATGTCCGTGTCTGCTTCTGTGTGTCCAAATGCGTTGTCGGAGTAAGGCACTTATAATCTTGCTGTGTGTTTGTGTGCTTATTTAAGAGTGTTTCCTTCACGGCCTTTTGCTTTGTGTGTGTGTGTGTGTGTGTGTGTGTGTGTGTGTGTGTGGGTGCGGCGCGCGCTTGTCACCTCACTGCTACTGTGTCTACTGTGATTATCTCACTCATTAATGGATAAGCAGATATTTGCCTGTTTTACTCTCTCTGTTTCTCCTTGTCTTCTTCCTCCTACTCCTTATTTTGCCCCTTTTGTTGTTTCTTTTTCCTTTTCTTTTTCACTTTATCTTAAATCCCTCCATCATCACTGCACTCCGCCATCCAATAAAAAAAAAAAAAAACACTATCCAAATCTCACCACTCAGATCAACGGGAAGTTTGTTCTTTCACTCTTTCCCTCCTAAAGCCGAGGCCTGGCAGACTGGAGCCGTGCTGCGCCAGCATCTCGCTGGGCGCCTCAGGCCCGTCCCGGCCTCTCTCTCTCCGGACCCCAACCCCTACCCCTGCCCCCCCCCCCCCCTTCCTCCCTCCTCCCTCCACTGCTACAGTATATGCTGCCTTGCACCATATTACATATTGCTCCATGCAGCTTGTTCGTCTGAACGTTTGTGAAATGCGCATGTCTTGAATGCCATTAATGGGCTTTTGCACAGGAAATTGCATTTCCCCACCAGGAAAGGTTTACATTGAGGATGTGACATTGAGATTGAATTGTAGGAATTAGTAACTGTGTGAGCCAAAAAAAAATCTTTTCTTTTAAACTAAAGAGTGACCAAACCCCAAACATTGCAAGGTGAGAGAACTAACTTCATGTGCCCGGGGTTTAGGTGTAATTCCCCTTTATTTTGATACACCTAATATCCTCACTGCAATGTTATACTGTAAAACAAAATCAAAAACTATTACATTTCCGATGTCTTTTTTTATGGGCGAAAAAAAAAAAAAATAATCGATATAGCATACTATCGCAATATTTTCAGTGGCAATACTGCATCGACACACAGGCGCCAAGTATTAATCTTTTATTATATGTGTGTTGGTCAGTTTGTCTGCTTGATAATCCCATTTTGCAGCAATAAATTGAAAGTGATATGGACAAACAGAAATGTACTGTATCTTTTTTAGATAAAACAGATGTTGACAAAGTTTCCTTTTGGTACACTTTTGGGGTTATATGATAGTCAGAAACAAGGTTATAAATTGCAATATATCGCAGAATATTGCAATATATTTAAAATCGCAATAATATCGTATCGTGATGATATCGTATTGGGAGGCGTCTGCTTGATTCCCACCCCTATCTTTTATTAATATATTTTATTATTGTTTTTCCAAGTCATCCGGAAACGCAAGATAAGCCATTGCGCTATATTTCAAAAATTTATCACAGCTGTCTTTTATAGAGCTTGACCATTAGGTAACGTGCCTGTTTAAAACTAGATAAATGACTGATTGCGTTATGAGACACGAAGAAGGAGGACCCAAAAGCAGAGCGACAGCAGGCAGGAGAGAGCTTCCAAAACTTTATTAACAAAAACAGTCCACAAAAATAAAAGATCCATCAAAATCACAGGGAGCACGGGAACAGGCAAACTCCGAGGACACAAAAAATTCTGAAAAGTCCAAAACATGCCCGGGGAAAAAGAAATATAAAAACAGGGAAAATGCACGGGGGTGGACTCACGGGGAATGTCTGGAACGAGACAGGCACAAGATGGGGACGTAGACACAACAACATGGACGCGACATAAGGATCTGACAAGAGACTAGGGAAGCACAGACGTTATATACACGAGGTAACGAGGTAACGAGAGGCAGGTGACGAGAGGGCAGGGAATCGGTGGAAAACATCAGGGAATCACAAGAGCGGGAAGACACAGGAAGTAAACCTAGAAACGAGACGTGACAAAAAAACAGACTTCAAAATAAAACAGGAAACAGCACATACCGACACTGAGGGGAACCCAAGACCAGACCAACAACACGAGACCGGGGAGAAAACTGACACAAACACAAGGAGGTCCAAAAGGAAAAATAATCCAAAACCCCGATCCACAAAAAATTGAGTGTTTTCTAATAAAAGGAAACACAGGACACGTGTGGATGTTGATTGTGTTATGCATACTGTGACACTCTTAAATACTTTTTATTTGTAGCATCGCATGGATTCACATACTTTCCTAAGTGTAAGTACAGTACAAGTCGGTAAATTCCAGACTTTGGCAATGTTCTTACTTATTACATATGCACACATCTGTGCGTACACACGGTTGATTAATGAGGCCGCAGGTTACCCTTGTAAAAGAAACCATTGATCTCAACGGGTCATGTTAATTATGGGTAAAATAAAGTAAAAATTAGAGCAATTCTTTCAGTTTTAGTTTGACAAATTCATCACATAATCCAAATCTGAACGGTTAATTTCTCACCTTAAAAAATGCCAAAACCTTAATTGGGAGACACTGTTCTGGTTTAAAAACAGCTGTGAGTCGGGCTTGTGTCCTTCTCATCACTGCTAGTTGATGCAAAATGCATGCAGGGAGCGTTTGAACCCACAGGTTCACACAAGCCAGCTCCCAATTATCCCAGATAAAATATGCAAATAATATAAAGAGTGACGGAGTTAGGAGGGACAGATCATACAAAAACAGGACTTTCAGCCAGGTGGTCACTGTTCGTGTCCTGGAACCAAAGTCAGTTAACTGCATCATTACGTAACCATGTCACAGACACAACTTTTCTGCTACTGTGATTGCATCAAAACATGAAACTGAGGATTTTTGAGGATCCACCAGGGGCTCTACGCATGTACTTCAGTATTAAGAACATTATTTGTGAACACAGAGTTTACTAAAAAGAATCTCCGAATTCAACGTAACATCGTTCCATATAAATGCGTGGTTAATTAGTTGCTTTGTTGTTAGTGAAAAACAATATTGGCCTTGTAGTTGAAATAGGACTCTCATATAAGAATGACATGTCCTGCGATGGAGTCCGTTCATTTGCATTTGGAGATCGACACTTTTTGACTGACAAGATGGCGGACAGCGTAAACAACAGCTGCTAAAGTGAGTTGTTCCAAACCTTTTTTTATTAAACTCTGTGTACACAATTAATGTTCTCAGTGCTGAGTTCATGTGTAGAACCGCTGGTGAAACGTTGACCAAAGTTTCACGTTCTGTCAAAAACCCATGTCTGTAAAAAAAACTCATTTTAACCCAAACCAAGATTTCTTCTTAACCCTCTACACATGAACTCGAGCATTGAGAACATTGTGTTTTGAACGACTTTGGCGGTTGTTGTTTACGCTCTCCGCCATCCATCGACTTTATGTGTAGAGCCCCTGGTGATACTTGGAGAAAAGTTTAATGTTGTGTCGAGCCTTATTAGTGTTTTAAAAGTAGAGATTTTGATGTGATCGTAGTTGTGCCCCTAGCTCTACCATTCAAAAGGCCATTTTGACCAAAAAACGATAAATCATAAAAGTGGCGTTTCCATCCTAATTATGCTTTTGAACGACAGTTTGACTCGGCTACCAACACAAAAACACCCTATAGGTTGCATTTTGGCGAGAGTTACGCTTTAACTTACAAGCAGAGCTGTATTAAATGGAAAGATTACACTGGGCATGCTGCATTTTTCAGGCCCCCTCCAAATGGATACTATTTTATATGGGGAATCAAACACTTACTTTTTGAACTACCACATGATCATATTGAAAATATATTTATTTTGGTATTTTAATGCATGTTATGTAGGATTATTTAAAGGACCGGAGAAAAAAGTTGTGTAGAGTGTAAAGTTAGTTTTTTTGGCCCCTCGTTTCTGTCTTCTTGTTCTTTTTATCAGCTTTGCTGCACCCAAAAACATCGCAGATAAGTGGTAGTTCAACCGCTTTGGCTCCCTTACATACGTTTTTTGTTCTTTACTGTAGTTATTTTTATTTAAATAATATAGTAATATATGTAAGATGTTTATTTGATGTTTACATTGTTGGGTTTCTGTAAATAACATCACAGGGGATGGTCTATACCTGCTCTTTTATGAAAAGTGCAATGAGATAACTGTTGTGATTTGGCGCTATATAAGCAAAATTGAATTGAAGAGGAAGTGTTAGATTGGTAATTGACATTTTGCAATTATTTTCAAAACTATAAATATGTATATAATAATATCATGTTTTAGTTTTCCCTCTTACTGGGCCCCTTAGTGGCCCTAGGTAGGTGCCTAGACCCGGGCCCAGCATATAAGTGCCTAAGAGATCACAAGGATATGTCCAGTATGTTCTGTTGTCATACACCTCAAACCTTTCCTGGTGAAGGAACACAATCTTTACATAATGTATGCCCATAAAATAAAAATATGAGTTGAAAGTTTGTGCTCATTTTACAAAATGTTGTGACTGTGTCGGCCCCACGATGTCCTCTCCAGCATGCTGATTATGTTTTTATGTTCTTGGCTCATTCAAAGGCACGGCTCGTCCCAGCTCTCATCTGCTATCTGACCATCATTACGCTGAGCGGCAGCCTCGGAGCTCTAACTGCTTTAACCATGCTCTCCTCTTATCTGCGTCTCCTAGAAAACTACACTTTCACATTGAGCAAAACATGTTTTTCCAAGACTCATACTGCCGGATGATTAAAAGGAGTACGTTGAGGAGCACAGGAATTGAGGAGGAGTGGAATACTATTGGAGAAAACTGCTGCCCTAGCTGCTCTAGTGTTTGTTTGATATGTGGATTTGCCAACTTGTGGTGCAGCCTGTTGGTTGTCTTTTGTTCTACAGAAAAAAAAAAACTTTTCTTTATATCTGTGGTTAGAGAATGGAGGGATGCAGCATGAGCATTAGGGATTGTATATGTAATTTTTGTACAGGACGGAATAAAGGCTTATTCATTGTCCTGTCAGCTTGAGTATAGAATGTAACATTTATAATAAAATAGACAAATGATCAGAATAAGAAGTCATTCTGATGTTGCTTTGGTCTTCATTGGGCTAAATTACATTGTGTTGCATCTTCCTACTACCTGTGTCTATGTTACCTGATAAGAAAGTAAAGGAATATAATTTCGCCACGTTGACTGTTGCTGTATAAGAACGTGATTGGACATAGAGGAGGGGAGGAGGACAAGCTTGACGTGTGGGTCATAAAACAGGACTTTCAAGCCGGGGAAATGCGAGGTCCTAGGGAGTGTTAGAATCCAAAACCGCGATCTTTTAGGTGGCCAAGGTGGCCAACCGTAGTATGCTAGCTCGTTCTTATTGGCAAAACACCCACTAGTTGACCATAATCTCCAAAAGAACTACTTCCTGTCCCTGTTCTGTAGGTATTCCACAAGTGGCCCTCGTCTAGAAGAAGTCTCCCAGCTAATCCGGCCTTGAACTGACCAAAGTTGGAGAAAGAGTTATCTAGCGGATGTGATCTTTACTAGCTACTGAGCATGTGCAGCTCCCAACAAAGATAGTATAGAAGTGAGATGAGTGTAGCTAAAAACAGGATCTGCAGCAATGTGCAGTACAACAAAAACATGGTGTTTTTTTGAAAATGAAACCATGTAAATCTATTCTATTAAAACCTCAAAATACAATTATGAACCTGAAAATGAGCAGAATATGGGCACTTTAACTTAACTGTAATGTAAGCCGAGACGACCGGAAGCTCACGGTGCTCTGTACTCGGCTCACAGTCACCTATTCTCGCTTAACTGAACCACAAACTACCGCTGATACAAGGGAACATCCTACTATTTATCTACTGATATGACCGTGCTGTGACGAAGGTGGGTAGCCGCGTAACAAAGCTCTGTAGCGGCTTAAACAACTAGCAACTGCCGCTAAGCGTCATGGAGCTCCGTAGCCGGCGGTCTCCTATTTTCGGATGATATCTTACGTTTTGGTGTGCATACATCTTCATGCGATATCATGCGGACCCGTTCATGAGAACGCGTTCTCCTGATGCACTAAGGTGCTTTTAATCTAAGACTCCATCAAGCTAATGCTGTATGCCGATGGTACATCCGTCATCACATCATTTCCATTTTGATTGATGCTTTGTACAGCATGTAGCAGATGGATGTTATGTACAGCAGCAAAATCTCTACATCAGCACATATTTATACCCACTTCTGCTTCCCATGTTGAGTTGCTAATAAATGGGCATCTCATGCTTTTTTTCGGTGCCGCAAAATAAGTCACCTTCTTGTCAGACAGGAAGTAACAAAACAATTCAAATTTGTTTATGACTGACAACATCATACTGACTTCTTTTCATAAAACATACAGGAAAGATTGAATTTTAGAAAGAAAAAGCACAGTGAATCAAGTGAAATGGTACAGTTTGGTACAGTACATGGTGCTAAACTAGCCATATAAATAATAGTTGAGCTGTGCTTTTTGATGAAACAGTGTGGATTATTTATGTCAGGTGAATATTTTGTCGAAATTGACCAAGTTCACTCAGTAGTTAACTCCTCCGTGAGGCAACTTGCACTGCCTCCAGTCAAGTTGCATCATCTTGCTCCGTTTGTTTCTTTCCACCGACTTTGAATGCATTCATGTTGCCAAAATGTGTCTTACAAAAAATTAATTGAAAGAAGTAGAGGGAGATTTAGACCAAAACATTATTTCAGAACATGAACAACTCTCTTACACATCTGTAAACGCAAATGATAATGCGTTGAAAACATCGGCATAGTCAGAAGTTCAAAAATCGAAAATTCTCTTTAATGGTGGACTTGAATAAGGAAGAGGACTGAGATGGTCATGGTGTCAAAGATCTGACTCTGAGATTCTGACGTCACGTCAACATAGAGTAGCATCATACATACTAAGTGCAATAGTGGAATTTAACATAATTTTGGTTCTGAGCTGTTGACTTTATGCCCTCCCAGCACAATGGACCTCTATGGATTTTGCTATTTGTCATATGGCATATATCATATGGTGGTTGTCCTTATTGACGTACACTCTAAAAAAAATCTCTAAAGTTATATTACTGTGTATTTTCAAAGAAATTGTCAATAGAACGTGATTTGTTTTTTACATTTCAAATTGCATAACTTGTGCTTCGACAACTTTTGTCAGCTACCGATGTTGGTTTTAGAGAGATTAAAGAACTTACTTGTGACAATGGAATGAAGGGAAAATGATAAACATGAACATTAGACTTTAAGCTGAAATTTTCATCAACACAAGAGCTGCGTCTACTTAGATTCCATTCCCAACATTTATTAATTCAATAAGCATAATCTCTGTCTCTGAATCCTGCATGCCGATGCTGCTGCATGATTTCCCTGGCAATCCATACAGATGTTTGCTCCCCCACCCATCTTACCTTCCCAGCTTTTTCTTTCTTAGGACTTGGCTTCCCAAATCTTCTTTACTTGTCCATTCCCTTTCCTTATCCCGTCTCTTTTCTCTGGCATGCCACTAAAGATATCTGCATTCTAACTATCAGCTGCTCCTAATGTGCATCTGTTACTCCTTTATGTCATTGTGGCGACTGAATAACAAATTCAGTCTGTGCCTGTGTCAGTGCCTCAGTCATCCACATTGTCCTGCCCAACAGAAGCATTATTAACATCAATTTTAACTTCTGACCCAAGTAACAATTGTCATGACATTATGACCGTCTTCCATGCCCTCGGGTAACTTCATTTTTTCTAATTGACTAATATAAGAACACAATGATTCCCTCAGTGCTGGCCAGCACATTGATACCATCCAGCATCAGAATGTAGAATAAGTAAGCCTTTCAGTCACTTGAATCAAACTGAATGTCTTACATTCACCATCCAAGTGCAAATGATTGAAGTATATATGTATGAAATTGCAATGCAGTTACTTATCGCTATAAACCCCAATGCCAAGGACTCATATTTAGGATTAATCGAGCATACTACACAAAAGTTGGCCCGCACCGTGCCAATCTAGCACCATAAACCTTCCATAGTATATCACTGCTAAGCTGCCCTTACATTGTCCATTTATTCCTCAGAGGGTGAATAGAATGGAACACAAACCACGCACTTCATCTTGCACACGTCATGTAAAACTGAAATGTTTGCTAAAGATTCACCATTTTCCAAGATCCACATTCAGTACATTGGGAAGACAGTGCTGGTCTAAGTGCTGGCCAGCTGAGGCTAACACATCCTACTTTAATGCCCTTATTACCCCCACTTTGCTGTGGTAAGGATATCAACAGGTAATTCCAATGTTAAGATGTCTATCAGTAAGATCTCTAGTGTTTCCATTTACCAACACACACACACAGAGCTTTGTCACTGCCCTCTGTTACCATCCACATTGTAAGGGTTTCTATTCCCTGGTACATCAACATTACAACTAAAAGCGTATTCATAGCTGTCAAAGCCACTTTGAAATGATTCCGGCCGGGAACCACTTGGCCGCAATAGCGACAGGCCACCTGTGTGTGTGTGTCGGAAGATCAATGGGGATGTGAAATGTTAAGGCCTGGCTTTTTCTGTGCACCTGCTAAAAATGTACACCGCCATCAGAATGATGTTCCTTTTACTGCCACGCAATCAGTGGTGGAGGAAGTAGTCAAAATGTAATTAGACCTAATTGTGCCTTTAATCAATCCTCCAGCATCAAACAAGTGACCAGCCACAGTAAAATAGATTTCCCATGAGCCTCAGCCTAACGGACCTTGCAGTTTACCACTAAAGTTTAATTCATGGTTCTGCGTAGGCTCCGCGCTTTCACCGTAGCCTACGTAAGTGGCCTGAAGTTTATACTCGTGAGCTGGTTTGTTCGTTCATCTCTTTAACCCTTGTGTTGTCTTCCCGTCGACCATGCAACTTATTGTTTTCTGGGTCAAAATTAAAAATTAAAAACGGTAAGACACTTTTCTTTATTCTGAAGTTATTGTCACTTTTCCCAATGTTCTTTATCCCTTTTTGTTTTCTTTGATTTTCTTTGCACTTTTTTTGGACATTTCTGTTATTTTTTTCTGACTTTTTTGTCACTTTTTTCAACTTTCTTTGATCAGTTTTCTGCGTCAAATTATATAAAATTGAATAAAACACCCACATTCAATAAAAGTAATGAACTGATCATTTATTTTACATGTCAAGAGCGTTGTACGGGACCATCCGTGTTAATTTTTTGTGATCAAATATCTTTATTTTATTTAAATAATTAACAAACAATATAATGGGACATAGGAACACATCCCAGGACCAAAGAAAAAAATAAAAAATACACAGAGAGGAAAGACGAGGAGGGGGGAGACGCAACAAAAACACAAAAGAAGGAACAGAGCTCACCAGCAAGTCGCTATATTTTTTGAACAATTTGGTTGAGAGAAACCCAAAATTCCTGAAAATGGGTCAAATTTGACCCGAGGACAACATAAGGGTTTAGAGAATAGCGGAGCCGGTGACTGAGATGTGTGTGCGTGGAGAGTGTGTGTTAGAGCAAGTGAGAGAGTGACATCGATTACCTTCGGAGTGGGTAACAAAGTGCAACAAAGTGTCTCCCTTGCTTTCTGACCACTTTGGGAAATCTGTAACAGGAAACGTTAACCCTATCCTTGATTTCATGTTGTTTATGGAGAAGGAGAACTAGGAAATGAGTAGGGGGAAATGCAATTCTACAACAGGCAAGTCACAGTTGTTGCAGTCCGCGTGTAGTCACATTTTTAAGAGGTGTATTTCAGGCTAAGGTTTAGGGTCCGGTGTAGAGTCAGTATCTCCATGTATCTACGTATTTAGCCACAGCGTCGATTTAAAACAGAAGCATAAATTGCTCTAAATGTTCCTCCTCTTACTCCACTATCTTGTCCTAGCCCTCTGCCTCCTCTCCTCCTCTTTCTCTTCCACATCATGTTCTCTAGCGCTTTAGCCTCCACAGGAGTCCACCTCAACGCCAGCCATCTGCGTTTCAGAGTCTGCTGCTTACCGTGCCAGCAAACAATGCTATTTTTGTATTAGCATTGCTCAAAAAACTCTATTCCGTCCTCCACCACATTAACATTTAGCCCACACATGCACGCCAAAGCTCTCTGAATTATTGTTCAGCCAAACATACTGTACGTACTAGTGCTCCTTCCCAGTTCTCAACTCCAGCATCATTTTTGTGTGAGAGGCAGAGAGATATAATTTGAAACCTCGCTCTTCCCTCTCTGTAGTTAAAGCAAACCCTTAGAAAAGCTTCTGATCCACAGTGTAAGCTCCTCACACCCGTATTCCAGCCCGGAGCTTAAATTACACTTTGTGAGTCAGATTTACGTGACCCTGTGCTGGCTAAGTCAAGAGAGCGGAGACTTCACTTATGCAGCGCAGCCGTCTGCATATTTAATGCTCACACTGTGCTGTTGCACTAATTCAGATGTAGTGTAATGAGATCCTAGCACTGAGGGGAGATTTCTAAGGAAGAGAGCTAACAATAGGGGAGAATCCTTCTGTATTCTCGCACACTCGTGCCTTAGCATCAGGATGTGCTAGAAGTGCTCCAGACTATCATCACAGAGACTCCAGGTGTATTTTAATCCCTGCAGCACAGCAAAAAAAAACCTGATCCTTCGGATAAATTCAGCTATACGCCTTAGGCACAAGTTCTCAATTTACTACATTTTCAACATGGCAAACTTTAAATTGACTGTTACATCTAGTATAGAGGCGCTGGCACAATAGACGGTAATGCCATGTCAACATTATAAGGCTCTGATAGGGAAGGCCAATCTAATCCGTTGGTCCCAGACTGTAGTAAAGAGTTCCTACAAGAGCTCAGGTCACTACTCAGAGTTCAGCCATGACTCCAAAAAGTGAAGGGTTTTATAAGAAAAAGTCATCCAAACACATCTAAAGGAAAAAAAAACATCTATTATATTTATGCGTTTTCTTTATTTTCATGACTATTTATATTGGAGTTTATCACTGAAGGCATCAAAACTATGAATAAATACATGTGGAATTATGTACTTAACAAAAAAGTTTGAAATAACTGAAAACATGTTTTATATTCTAGTTTCTTCAAAGTAGCCCCCCTTTGCTTTTTTGATGCAAACCCTTGGTGTTCTCTCAGTGAGCTTCATGAGGTAGTCACCTAAAATGGTTTTCCCTTCACAGGTGTGCCTTGTCAGGGTTAATTAGTGGAATTTCTTGCCTTATTAATGGGGTTGGGACCATCAGTTGTGTTGTGCAGAAGTCAGGTCAATACACAGCCAACAGCCCTATTGGACAACTGTTAGAATTCATGTTATGGCAAGAACCAATCAGCTAAGTAAAGAGAAACGAGTGGCCATCATTACTTTAAGAAATGAAGGTCAGTCAGTCCGTAAAACTGCGAAAACTTTGAATGTGTCCCTAAGTGCAGTTGCAAAAACCATCAAGCGCTACAACAAAACTGGCTCACAGCCCCGGGAAAGGAAGACCAAGAGTCACCTCTGCTGCTGAGGATAAGTTCATCTGAGTCACCAGCCTCCGAAATCGCAAGTTAACAGCAGCTCAGATTAGAGACCAGATGAATACCACAGAGTTCTAGCAACAGACACATCTCTAGAACTGTTATGAGGAGACTGTGCAAATCAAGCCTTCATGTCAAATAGCAGCTAGGAAACCACTGCTAAAGAGAGGCAACAAGCAGAAGAGATTCATTTGGGCCAAGAAACGCAAGGAATGGACATTAGACCAATGGAAATCTGCGCTTTGGTCTGATCAGTCCAAATTTGAGATCTTTGGTTCCAACCGCCGTGTCGTTGTGCAACGTAGAAAACGTGACCGGAAGGTTTCTACATGCCTGGTTCCCACCGTGAAGTATGGAGGAGGAGGTGTGATGTTGTTGGGGATTTATTCCAAATTTAAGGCATACAGAACCAGCATGTCCACCACAGCATTTTGCAGCAACATGCCATCCCATCCGGTTTTGCGTTTAGTTGGACCGTCATTTATTTTTCAACAGGACAATGACCCCAAACACACCTCCAGGCTGTGTAAGGGCTATTTGACCAAGAAAGAGAGTGATGGACTGCTAGGCCTCCACAGTCACCAGACCTAAACCCAATCAAGATGGTTTGGGGTGAGCTGGTACGCAGAGTGAAGGTAAAATGGCCAACAAGTGATGAGCATCTCTGGGAACTCCTTCAAGACTGATGGGAAACCATTTCAGGTGACTACCTCTTGAAGCTCATCAAGAGCATGCCAAGAGTGTGCATGCAGTAATCAGAACAATGGGTGGCTACTTTGAAGAAACTAGAATACAAGACATTTTTTCAGTTATATCACACTTTTTTGTTTAGTACATAATTCCACATGTGTTCATTTATTTATATATATATATATATATATATATAAAGATAGAGTGATGAGACATAATGTCATTCAGATGGAATAAATGGTAAAAACATTTTTGCCTTAAAGGCAATCATGGAGAACGGAGTGATGGCAGTAGCTGTATGTGATGAATAAGAAAGAAAAGAATCTGAGAGATAGTTTGAATAAAGGAGGGGCGTGTCAGCCCTATTTGGTGATCCAACAACAACACACTTGGAACACAGGCTCAGTCACTGATGATAAGCGCTGCCTTTAAGATAGAAATATAGCTGCGAATAAACAAAGCTTTACACATGTAGCCGCCATACACGGATGCCAAGTGGACACCGCAAAGAACTGTGATTGGTCAGAGTGGGCTCCTTGTGTTTTCTGTTGCCTGTGGGGATGTTGATAGTGAAGACAACGTTGAAACAATTTGGAGATTAATTAGTAAGACGCATCTAACACTCCACTTCAAATCTAACACTCTACTTCAAATCGCTCAGCTCTGCGTGATCACCACTCCATCACGGTGAATGGAAGATCATAAATACAATGATTGCACAGAAATGGTCTCCTATTCAGTAATGAAACAAGAAGTAGAAGTTACCTGGAGGAAATTGCACTTCTTTCATTTTCTATTTGTAGTCCATCCTTCACATCACAACACAAAGTGAATGAAAGAATATAATCACAGTTATCATGGGGAACACAACTGATGTACAATACAGCCTGATTATGTATATCCGTCTAGAGTTGTCGTGGGGAAAAAAAACCTGGAACAATAAATCCGAACATTGACCTGCTACCAGACTGGTATTAAGCCAATGCGTCCAGTATAAACCCAGCTTCAGTACCAATCATCTGCTAATGATACACACATTGCAAATACAATAAATGACTATGTGTATTCATGTTTTAAATACCTGACCTAGAAATGTAGATTCAAATTATACGATTGTTGATTCTTTTAATTGCTTTGTCCTGGCCTTCTGGCAGTTAGGTTAGACATGTCTGTGAACATAATGCATTCTGTCTTCAGAGTTACATTATCCTTGCATGGTGTGAGAGCAGAATGACTTAAAATGTCGGCACAGTGAGCAACAGTCACTTTTTGACAAAATGCAAATTACGCATGATGTTCACTGATGATGAATTACGTCTTTAGAAATGGATTTTTGATGAATAAAAGCACTGGACCGCTTGAAGGTTGGATTATAATTGTCTTTTAATATATTTTTTGTGAACCAACCAAACAAAACTCTCTCAAAGTGCATTGAGACTCAAAGTTAAATCAGTGGAAAATTATTGAAACATGGTAACTCAAATACGTAACGTTAAACTGATAGATGTGATCATAAAAACAAAACTAAAATAAGCACTTAAAGAAGTATTTCACTGCTGGAAAGGGGGTCTTGTCATTAAACTGGACTGTCTATGCAGTGGAAAATGCTCTGGCTGGTGGACGACATAATGTGAGCACGTCACAGAGGGCGATATCGCGGCAAGCTGGTAACAAACAATCCCATCTTACAGTTACACGGTAAGCTAAATTAATTTTCTGGAAACATTTGAGGTGAGAAGTATGCAGTACAGTGACAAGAATCTTGAAGCATATGTCATCAGCACTATCTGGTGTTACAGTTTAAAGGTTCTATTTCAACCACAAAGGAATGTGTCTGAGTCAATGTAGTGTCTGGAATCTCTAACTGGCAATCAAGTAGTAGGCGTTGGATGTGTTTATTAGTGGTCTCCTAACACCATATCTGAAGTCTCTATTACATAGACCTTAGTGGTCCCATAATACTGTATCTGAAGTCTCTTTTATATAGACCTTAGTGGTCCCCTAATACTGTTATCTGAAGTCTCTTTTATATAGACCTTAGTGGTCCCCTAATACTGTATCTGAAGTCTCTTGTATATAGACCTTATGTCCCTCATAATGTATCTAAGTCTCTTTTATATAGACCTTAGTGGTCCCCTAATACTGTATCTGAAGTCTCTTGTATATAGACCTTAGTGGTCCCCTAATACTGTATCTAAAGTCTCTTTATATAGACCTTTGGTCCCTATACTGTATCTGAAGTCTCTTTCCCAAAATTCAGTCTTGGTGCAGAATTACAGCTACTTGAGCAGTTCCCACAATGAGCTTTCCTTAGCATGTGCCATTTCTGAGTCTGTAGCTATTGAGGAGGAGGGGGTGGGGGGGCAAGTTGGAGGCTGGGGGTGTGGCCTTGACCAACTGCCACTTTGCTCGTTTGAAAGCCATGATGTCTCTCTCTCATGGGTTGGCCAAATTCTCTGGGCGGACAAAGCAGAGAAAGGGGAGGTAACCTTGCTCCTTTTGACAATTCCAGATCGGCCTATCTGAGCTTTTAAGGCAGAGCAGGATACCCAGGACTCGGTTTACACCTATTGCAATTACTAGCCTAGCCTAAAAAACCTCATAAAGTGATTTTTTTCATGCCATGGGACCTTTAACCTGAGTTCACTCTGAATTTCTCTATCGATCTAAACCACAGGTGTCAAATTCAAGGACCGTAAGCCAAATCCGGCCCTAGTTATGTGACACTCAGGCAAGCAGATTTTGGCAGATTTGCCGACTTTGAGCTTCAGAAATTCCCACTGAAGCAGAGAGTTTTCACATTCAGGCTGTGAAACAGGTTGCTTTGAGTCAGCTGTGTGGTCGCCTGCTATACAAAATGTAATCTTTGTTTTTCATGATTTGCTAAATTCTATGATGGCTAAGAAACTTTTATGCTGTCTTTTTTTTTAGGGTTTTAGTATGTCCACCAAACTAAGAAGAAGGAAGTGAAAAAGCTAATTGAGACATGAAATAATACAGTCAAAGATATTTTACTTACTTTTCGTGAAATATTATGATTATTATGATTCTAATTTCTCGTTTTGATACCCCTGATGTAAACTATGTAAAACATTTAGGATACGCATTAATTAACTGTAACCAAAAGGACTACATCTGAACTGAAACCATTCTAATGAAAAGTATTAAGGTATGAGAATGTAAAATAAACTGCCTATAACTTGGTTTTAATCTAATTTACAAGTTAAAAAAACACATCCAGTCTCCCTCAGAAGTCTAAATTAAATTTTAGATCATGATGTGACAGCCCAACTGTTATTCAGGCAGTATTGTGGTGCACAGTACAAGCCAGCCCAGTCAGATATGATGTCGGCCCAGTGGTCCAGTGATTCCCCCCTCCCCCCCCCACCACCACTAACACCACCTGCTCCGCCTCTGTCTTCTCACACTCCCTTTCTTTACCCCTGCAGTTCGCCGTGTGCCTCCCCGTTTCTCCATCCCCCCCACCAATCACGAGGTGATGCCCGGCGGCAGCGTCAACCTGACCTGCGTCGCGGTTGGCGCTCCCATGCCTTACGTCAAGTGGATGAGCGGCGAGGTGGAGCTGACCCGGGAAGAGGAGATGCCTATTGGCCGCAACGTCCTGGAGCTCACCAACATCCGACAGTCTGGGAACTACACCTGTGTGGCCATATCGTCCCTGGGCATGATCGAGACCACGGCCCAGATCATTGTCAAAGGTCAGAAACATTCTTTATTCTCGTAAACAAAATTACAATGAATCATATGCTAGTCCACAGTTAACTCCAAATTACTTGTAAATTAAAGCAACATTAGATAACTTTTTGTAACTTAAAATTGTTTTTCTAAAATTGTTTCAGTGGTTTATCAACTCGTAACATAGTGAATGGCACTTCTGCATTCGCTTCCAACCTGTAGGGGGATCAGAGTGGGAAAAGGTCTCTAGTGTTGCTTATTCACATTTTTGATTTGTTCCAAATGTACTTTAAAAAGTGATATTTTGCAAGTGGTAGTTAAGACTGGATGTACTTTGGTGGTAACTCAGTTTATATCGACAGTACATGCAAATAATTTAAGTCTGGTGGAGAGAACCATCTGGAAGGGCTTTGAAACTCAATTTTCCGTTCTAAACACCCCTTTCTTCTTCTATTTCTGCTCAAGGAGCTTTGCTTGTGCTAGACATTCACTCCTGTCAGGTCCCCGCCTACGGCCCTGCACCCCTACTGACTGCCTGTGCATAGCTTCCCGATTCCCCAAACTACGCATCGGCCCGAACGTGCATGCGTATGTCAAAACACGTAGTGGAGTTTAAGTTAACTTCTCATTATTGCGTTACTTTTGACAGCCCTGATAAATAATTTTGTTATATCTGTTAAACGTTCAGCATAGTAGGCTCTACTGTGTGGCTGCATTGAGTATGCACTTCTGTTGATCTCAGTTACGTAGACTACAGATGGATTTGCATAGAAGGACGCACAACCACCTGCTTGGCAACATAATGCATGTGATCATCCTGCTGGCACTGTGCAGATCAGGAGAGTGCAGACACAGGCTCCTGAATAATAATTCACTGACATACTGCCACTATTGTTTGTCTGACTCTCTTGTCTGTCTCTGCTCTCTAACAGCCCTGCCCAAGCCACCCACTTCCCTCACTGTGACAGAAACCACAGCCACCAGTGTCACTCTGACCTGGGATTCCGGAAATCCAGAACCGGTATCCTACTATGTGATCCAGTACAGGCCCAAACTGTTTGACAACGGCTTCCAGGAAGTAGACGGGGTAGCCACAACCCGATACAGCATTGGGGGCCTCAGCCCCTTCTCAGAATATGAATTTCGTGTCATGGCTGTCAACAACGTGGGCAGGGGGCCTTCCAGCGGTATTGTAGACACCCGAACAAGTGAGCAAGCCCCCTCATCACCGCCTCTTCACATCCAGGCACGGATGCTGAGCTCCAGCACCATGCTGGTCCAGTGGGAGCCTCCAGAGGAGCCCAATGGCCAAATCCGGGGCTACCGGGTCTACTACAGCTCGGAACATGACGCCCCGCTCAGCGCCTGGCAGAAACACAACACAGATGACAGCCAGCTCACCACCATCTCAGGCCTGACCACAGATATCACCTACAGCCTTAGGGTACTGGGCTTCACCTCTGTGGGGGATGGGCCGCCTTCTGATGTGCTGCAGATCAAGACCCAGCAGGGAGGTAAGAACGAGCTCACTATGTCACAGCAAAGCAATGGCACAAGAAAACTCTTGCTAGTTATTTTTGTAGCAACAGAAGTAGTGCCAGAAATGTATTTAACAATGATTCCAATAATTTACTTAGATTAAAGGGTAGCTACCGTTTTTTTCAACCTGGACC
>NC_045741.1:31484317-31486906 GCF_008692095.1 Etheostoma spectabile
TTGTTTTTTGTGTAAGTGACTGATTAGAAAAACAATCTTTGACATTGCACTAGTATTTAGCAAGACTACTATAACCGGCAGCTACAGACCGGGCTGCAATGTAACCCTATGGGGCAAATTTGCATCGTCAATTTGGTCCAGTAAATGGTCTGTTTTTGTTTTTCAGATTATTCTAAATGTCTGTAAACATTATGGAAAGGATCCCTACAGAGATAGACCTTTTTAAGACCTCTGGGTGGCCGTAACTCAGTGGTAGAGCAGTTGCCTGCCACTGGGAAGGTTGGTGGTTCAATCCCTGGCCCTGTAGTCCCATGTTGAAGTGTCCTCAATGTGTGTGAATGTCTATCTGATGAGCAAGAGGCACCTTGTACGGCAGCCTTGGCCACAGTGTGTGAACGGTTCCTGTAAAAGTGCTTAAAGTAGTCGTTAAGACTAGAAAAAGGAATATAAATACAATCCATTTAAGACCTTTCTGTTTAACCAGAAAGAGGTCGTTAGCACCAAACTCAATTAAAAAAAAACGATACTTTAGGTGTGTCTAGAGCCAACATATTTTCACATATAAATCAGCAAACTATGTGTTTATTTTAACCAAAACTTGAGTTGTCATGGTTGGAAAAGGGGAAAGACAATTCAAAGTGGCTTTTCACATTTTTATTTTGTTTCTGTTGGCTGTGAATGAATAAAGAGAAGTCTAAGTCTAAGTCTATTTCATGATGTTAAAATCACTATTTGTTTACTGTAATTACTGTTTACTGTAATTTCTCGGATGTTTTTGTTTAAAAAAAGATCTTACTCTTCAACAGAAATGTTGACTTACTTAGAAATCCTTTCCATAATGTTGTCAGACACTTCGAATATTAATCTGAGCCTGTCAGTGGCTAAACGAGCACTTCTGTGAAGGTAAATACAAGTTACACAATTGCCCTATTAACTCAGTAGCTTCTTTCGCTGACTGCAGACTGCAGCGATCTTGCTTAATACGGGACCAATGTCCAAATTGTTGTTCCCGTCAGACAAAAAATCATAGGGAAATAGGTTGAAAAAACAGTAGTTACCCTTTAACATGTATTCTTACACATAAAAGTGCTGTTTTAGAAGAAGATGCAAAAACAACATTGACATATTATCACCTAATGAAGTTGCTATGGCAGCAAGCTGTTATCTACTTACACATTCAGCAGATACAGAGCAACATTTGCATTCATTTAGAGTCATATTTGTTGTTCCACCTGATGAATGAACAGTAATCATTCATCTAACCCAAATCTATCACAAATAGATTTGAGTTTAGAGTAAATAAACTTGGATACATTGCACTGTTGTTATGAGAAATATGAAAAACGAAAAAACCAGCAGTCTGACATAACTAAGAGTCTACAGTTAACAGTCATCTACACTGCTGCATGTACTGTAGCACCTCTAAATGACACCTCCATGACTGTAATTACGGTGCAATTAGAGAGTTGTGTTATATAGATTGGTGCCTGGCAATTTGCACCAACTACTGACTGTGTATCTCTGTGGAATGGACATATGCATGAAGGTATTGGTAGCTGCAAAAATGTCTTGGATAAATGTAGTCACACACTCACATCATTTTAAAATTGCAGAAAAACGGAGCTGTTATGTGAAACGTTAGTCTGTCAGATACTCACCAGCTGAGATGAACACAGTGGGTGATTTGTGTGTGTGTGGGATTTGCGCGCGTGTGTGTGAGTGCATGTATGTGTGCAATATGAAAGTCTCCTACACTTTATCCTCAAGGACAAAGTGGCTGCCTGCACATAGGGGATTAATAATAGTATTTCATTCACATAGAGGCTGTTTTTCAGCTTCCTGTGTTTGGCTAGAAGAAACATGACATCACAATAGGGCTGCAATAGAAGATAAAGCCACCCAAATTGAGCTGACCCACTTTATTTATTTTTGGAATAGAGTTCAGCACCCTTCCAGGCTGACATAAATCATTTCGCCTTAAATGCATATTAGAAAGTGTAGTAACTAGTATCAGACTAAGACAGATTCTACCCGTTGTTTTATGAGCCCATCAATGAGAGTAATGTAAAATGTTCCAATGTCATGTCATCTATTATGTGGCCATCTACATTATCATATCGTCTGGAGCAATGAGCTATTCGCCTGAGCTCAGACAAAGAATTACGGTTTGTTTTTTTAGTCACAACTTTCACAGGAGCCTTCAAAGCAACACATGCACTTAAATTGGTGAAAGCTACAACAGTACAACAGTAGGGTGCAAAATCAACAAAGGTCCTAATGAATGTTCAAATGTTACCAGCCATGCAACCGATTACCATTGTTTTTTAGCTGGGAAGTAAAGCAAATCTACCAGCCACTTGCATATTTTCCCAGCATTTGTCTGTTGGATGGTGCTAATTTTGTACCTTGGCTGCAACAGAACAAAGTCCCATCCTCACTGATCTTGAAACTATTGATTCACCTTCTATTTTAAGTATGCTACAGTCACACTTATGTGTCTCATGATACTGACTCATGAAACATTCTATTACACAAACTCCTGGGCAGTTAAGTGCTTGTGTTTTTTTTTACTTTCTTTTGGCAACAATA
>NC_045741.1:31486916-31487284 GCF_008692095.1 Etheostoma spectabile
TGTTTCCTGTTTCCTGTTTTCTGTACGGCACTCTTACACCATCTCAAACCAAAGCTCAAAACACAACAACGAGTCTGATCTCTGGTGACATGATCCTTGGATCAGGGAGGCTCCAAAATCTTGTGTTCAGCTGTCGCCGTGGTCCTGCTACACGTCCTGCGTTGCCCTGCTATGCTCTGCTGTGCCCTGTAAGGTCGTGCAGTGCCCTGCTATGCCATGAACTACTACAAACTACTATTTTGAGTCACTGTTCCATTATCTTTTACTATGACTGTTATTGCCACTCTTTATTTCAACCCCAACCGGCCAGCAGACACCGCCTACCAAGAGCCTGGGTCTGTCCCAGGTTTCTTCCTAAAAGGAGTTTT
>NC_045741.1:31487294-31487393 GCF_008692095.1 Etheostoma spectabile
ACTGTCGCACTGTTGCTTGCTCTGGAGGGAACTACTAGAACTGTTGGGTCCTTGCAAATTATAGAGTGTGTTCTAGACCTACTCTATCTGTAGAGTGTC
>NC_045741.1:31487403-31499720 GCF_008692095.1 Etheostoma spectabile
TCTTGTTATGAATTGATACTATAAATAGAATTGAAATGAATTGAATGATTGGCCAGTGTTACGTGGGGTTGATTTTCTCCAAAAGTTGAGTGGTTCCCAACTTTTCACCACAGGCCCGCTGCGTGTCTCCCCTTGTCCAAGCAACTCCTAAGAATACAGTATATCTGTATCTTTAGCTGCTTAAGGTTCAGCAGCTAGCTTTGTCTGCTTGTTATGTGGTGCCAGTGTCGCCAACTATTCATCTGAATGCAAACTAGCTTAAGTGGGGAGAAGTTTCTGGAGGAAAACATGTCAGACACAAGTTATTAGTTATTTTCTATGTCTTAAAACTTGCCTGGAGAGGATCTTTGAGAACAAAAATGCCACTTTTGCAATTTTAGATTACATAAAAGCGACCGTGTGTTTGGGAGTTTGCTTGTTTGATTGACAGAAGTCTCAGTTCGTAGATGAGTTGTGATGGTTGCTGCTTTCTTGTCTCAGCCTTGCTCCACCGCACTTTGCCATAAGAAGGATTTGTTTGGCTCCAGTAACTGACAAAGATGGTAGCAAGTAATAAAGCCAAGACCATGCTTCAAGCAATCAGAAAACACTGGTTTGGCTGTAATGATGGCATTTCAATCAGGAGAGACATGTTTGCAGATATGCAAATAAGATTTATTGTACAGCTCAAATAAAATGTACAAAGTCCTTGGCGATTAGACTCCATCGCTATACAAGTCTTTCGTATATGTATATAGGGGTAGAGAACCATCAGCCCCCCCGATTGAATCTAGACACCGGTGGTGGCGACGAAGGAGCCCGAAGACCAGACCAAAGGAGGCTCTGGTCCAATCAACTGGAGTAGAGGACTGGAAGGTGGGGTGGTGGGTTGCACTCTTTGCCTGCAACAACAGCTGATAGCAAAGAGAGAAACAATTATTTCAAGCAAGGTTGTGTCTTTGTGATTGGCCCTTGCCATTTGTGTATCATTTTGATTGGTTTAGCAAGAAGGTGAACGCCTCCAACAGCTGATTCGAATTAGGTTAGGTGACTGAAATACATTTCAATCAGGAGAGACTAGTTGCAGAGATGTGACGCCTACACACGCATGATGAAATATACATTTATTAGGATAACAGCTGAATTGATTTAGGAGTGCATCAATTAATAGTTAGGTCTTCATGAAAGAATTTACTTTGAGCTGCGTTTGGGGAAACTGTGGCCTGACATATTATGTAATGCATTACTAATTGGAATTTAGTTAAACATTAACCTTGTGTGGGGACTTTTTCACGCCCGTAGTCCCTGGGCAGGTAGGTAAAACAATAAATGTTAAATGCAAGTGAAGAACAAAACATCAGAATTTTACAATCGCATTCACGCCTAATCCACAATAATACAAATATGTGCAAAGTTGCACCAATACAATTATCTTGGGCTCAAGCGTTCCGACATCCTAAAACCAGTCCAGCCCCATCCCTCCCCAAAGCTATGAAATCAAAATCCTAACCCCACAATACAATATCCAGAGTTTTGTCAAGCATGAAAGGGTTTCAGGATTTGTAATGAGCTGTGTTAAGAGAGTGTTCCACTGACTTATGATGATTTGCCATGTAAGCATCACACACCTCAGCAAATTCATGGCGGTCCTGGACATGAGAGACTTAGTAGACAACTGTCAGTAAGACTAAATCTCAATTACCTTAGAGGATTTAAAGGTGATGGAATTATTTCTACTTCCTCAGCTTTGTTGCTGTTCTGAATACTGATGGGTATTGACTGCAGCATTTTACTAAACCCAGCTTCTCTGGGCCTGAATCTCCCATTTCCCCTCTTGACTCCCTTACTTTGAATTTCCACCTCTGACCACAACGTTTATTGTCTTGGTCTCTGTTTCTGTTTATGAGTCACTTCATGTCTTTTTTTTGTGCCTCCAGTTCCAGCTCAGCCGTCTGGTTTTGAGGCCGAGGCCGAGTTGGACTCACGCATCATGCTGTCCTGGCTTTGGCCTGTCCAGGACCCCATTGTTAGCTTTGAACTGCTCTACTGGGAAGACAGCACTCCTACAGACAAGGTAAAAAACACCTTAAAAACATCCATCCATCCATCTTCATCTACTTATCCGGTATCGGGTCGCGGGGGCAGCAGTTCCAGCAGGGAACCCCAAACTTCCCTTTCCCGAGCCACATCAACCAGCTCCGACTGGGGGATCTCAAGGCGTTCCCAGGCCAGGTTGGAGATATAATCTCTCCACCTGGTCCTGGGTCTTCACCGGGGCCTCCTCCCAGCTGGACGTGCCTGGAACACCTCCCTAGGGAGGCCCCCAGGCAAAACATGTTTCTGCCAATGAGGGGGTGTGATTATAATAACTATAATAAACCTTATTTATACAGCACCTTTTATACAAAACGAGCAGTTCAAAGTGCTTCAAATTGTAATTGTAATTTCCCTATTGGGGATCAATGAAGAGTATAAATGAAATTACAGTATAATAAATTATAACAAAGTGAAACACTTGTGTGATAGGTTAGGTTTTTTATTCGTATTCAAAGTAAAATTGAATGTGCAGACAGGGTACAATAGTCCAAGTAAAAAACAAAGGCAAACGTCACCATCATCCTAGAAGACATCTGAACAGACCTTAGACCTTGCATGCTATTGTTGTTTCCTCCTGCATCCAGCCCTGATGGAATAATTATATTCATTATAGTTTCATTCAAGTCTCATTTTACCTGTCAGACCTCAGAATTGCTGTTGGCTTTGTTTGGGTCGATGCTAAAACCACACTTTTAAAACGGTGCTGGTGTCTAAACAATGCCAGAACCGATACTTTAAAAAACAAAAAATTAATAAAGACGGACAAAAAAGAAGCAATTGTTGCCGACATTAAAGAACATTAAAGACGTAATTACAATTACCTATATCACCAGTAAATTGCTGTTAAACAAAAAAAAAAAAGATGAGAAAAGGGTATTTTACAATACCTTAGAATGCACCACGAGGCTTACCAGTTTCAAGTGAACGCACCATTATCCAGTCTGTGTTTTTTTTTTCTTACAACAGCAATAACGATTGTGGTAGTTTGTGTCTTTAGCTGTAGACTGTTGTACGTCCCACTGTTGGAATCCTCTACAGTGAAATACAGTCACACTTTACACTGCTAAGCTATCAGCATTTTGACCACATTTAATCCAGCTACTAGCTACCGGTGGGCTAACATTACCTGCTAGCTTGACATGCATCAAAGCTTCCATTTCCTTAAACTTCCGTTTTTGAACACCAGACAGCCACAGAGGCATTTAATTGGCACCTAAATGAGGCACCAAAATCTGCGTTGCTATTCGGTTTAGTAAATATCAGTCATGAAGGCATATTAGAACCAGATTTTGGTACCCAACTCTTCTCAGAATGATTGCCTATGAAATAATGTTACCTTTTTCCCCCAAAACAGCTTCAAATCAACATCAGCATTGGCTCCTTCTGATAATCAGATTTATCTTAGGGTAACATACAAGAGGAATTTAGTTAACTGTGTTGAAATTGTACTAAATTAAATGATTATAAATATATATCCAATAGTTCAATATGTGTTTCATGGTTTACATCTTCCTACAGCATCATGAGACGTTCGACCCAGCGGGCTCCCATGCAGTTGATGGACTTAAGCCAGACACACTCTACATGTTTTCCCTGGCAGCAAGATCAGAGATTGGTTTAGGAGTCTTTACTCAGCCAATTGAGGCCAGGACGGCCCAGTCCAGTAAGTACTCCCGCCTTCTAATGTCCCTCTCTCACGTGCGGTTCAGGTTATTCTCTCCGGAAGAAGAGAAAATATGATTTGTTGTTGCCTTTAAGTTCTAGCAGATTTTATGTGGTTACATATGAACCAAGAGGAGTCAACATGTATTGGTGATGTCATCCTGCATCATCATGGAGACCATGAGGAATCAAATGGAGACGGGGGCAGCAGGTCATCCTGCACTTTAATGTAGGCCTGTAGCAATGTGTGTGTGTGTGTGTGTGTCTGTGCGTTTGTGTGTATCTTTCTATCTCTTCTCTGCTAACTTTCCCAGCTGGAAGAAGCATCAGATTGTACCTTACGCAAACAGTCAGCAGCATTTTAGCACGGATGCTCACAAGTCTATGAGCTAAAGTCCAAGTCATTTCTCAACAGATACCTATTACGTAGGTAGGTTGTAGGTTGGGCAGGGAGGGGAATAACTGTCAGCCTATCAGCCGTTTCCTTAAAAAGAAAGATTGTTCACGAGGCTTACATCTCGACTACGAGTTGATTCAAAAGTCCTTCGCGACAAGTCTCAATTCAAGTCTAAAGGCACCGAATGTGCAAGTCTGAAACCCTGCATTTTATGGAAAGGTTTCTCCTCCATGGGGATTGTCCTAAAAGTTCTCCGGAGTTTCCCTGACCATGTTTGGGCCTACTGTTACAAAAGATATATTACTCCCAAAATGAAGCTGATTGATTAAAAAAACACAGCATGCTTTTTTATTAGACTGCCAGTGTCACGGTCACTGGTAGTCATTGTTTTAATAGTTTAGTTGTAGTTTTAGTTTATAGTTTATTTGAACATAAAAAAAAACAACAACATTAAAAAAGATTATATACATGCATTCCTGCATACATATATAATTAAATGACATAAATAAGGTCATGTACTTTTTAGCACAGTCTTCCAATTGAAAGTCATTCAAACCACACAATTTTTTCCATGTTCAAAAGGGTAAAGAAGTTGATAACAACTTATCAAGTCCGACCCCCTTTCTCTACTTTTATCCTTTAGTAATCTATTCTTCAGTTATTTACACATTATTATTTACACCTAGACACAGATGCATACATACACAAACACTTATAACCCTCTTTTTTTAAATATATTAATATATTATATTATACATACCAGCATATAAATGCCAAGAAACCATACGTCTACTACAATACCATCACTTCAAGTCCTTTTCGTATCCCTTTAATATATTCATTTTAATAATCTCTTGAATTACTCATTGTTATGATGATTTCATCTCTTCACTGCAGCTGTTCCAAAAGTAACTCCTTTAGTTGGAGATGCATGATATTAGCATTCGTTCTTAAGGTTTTGTTTTTATATCAATATTCCTCTTAAATGATGTTTGCTCTCTCTTATTTGGAACAACCCTTGGACACTGTTTGACATGATGTGTTATTTATTGTACATAATTTGTGCAGTTTTAAAGTCAACAATATCTCTGAATTTAGTGCTTTTATTTAATAAACATGGATTAGTTGGTGCTCTAATTGGTTTTATTTACAATTCTTAAGGCTCTCTTTGAAGAATGAATATAGGTTCAGTGTTGTTTTGTAAGTGTTTCCCCATACTCCAAACATAATAGGTAAATGGAAGTATGAAGGACAATACAGCATATATAATGAGCGCTGGTTTAATAATAATTGGTTTTATACAGTATAGCAATTGATTTAGATATTTTACCATTAATATAGCGTATATTGGCTTCCAACATAATTTTTCGTCGATTATGACCCCAGAATTTAAGTTCTTTTACTCTTCAATTTCAATATCATTTATCATAAGTTTTTTGTGTAAGTTTGTGTTACGATTACCAAAATATAAATTTAGTTTTACTTAAGTTTAGTGTTAGTTTATTAGCATAAAACCAGCTCTTCATCTTTTTTTAATTCATTTTCTCGCTGAATCCAAGAGTTGTTCACAATTTTCCCCAGAACAGATTAAATTAGTATCATCAGCAATAAAATTGTTTCATGTGTTTTTGACACCTCCCATATTATTTATATACAGTTAAACAACAATCCCCAACACTGACCCCTGGGGGACCCCACAGGTGATTTTCTTTATCTTTGATTTATGGTTTTGCAATTCAACATATTGTTCTGTTCTGTAAGTAGCTATTTAACCATGAAAGTGCAGTCCCCCTAATTCCATATTTGCGTAATTTCATGATCAGTAAATTGTGGTCTACTGTATCAAATGCCTGTCATTGATTTGTCATTGTGTTGGTTGTCAATCTGAAAATGGCGGCTTTGACCTAATATGAGACGGCCTGAGGACAGACGCCAGAGAGTGGCAGGAGTAGTGACGGCTGACTGATGCGTTCAGGCACAGCAGTCAGCCATGTTTTATACGGCGTTTGGTTTTTTTGCCCTCAACATCTCCTTCCAGTTAGCACGGCAGCGTTTAGGGATAAGGTTAGGGTTATAATTTGTAATTTATACTCTTTATTGATCCCCAGTGGGAAAATTAACATTTACACTCTGTTTGTTAGTAATCACTAAACACAGGTCTGAAATACACACATGCTCAGGACCTATTCATGCACAAATTGACATATCTCAGAGTAAATGGGCTGCCAGCTGGACCAGCGCGGTTGGGGTGGGTGGTACGGTGCCTTGCTCACGGGCACCTGGCAGTGCCAAGGAGGTGAAGTGACCCTCCGGCTCCCAACCCAATTCCATATGGACTGAGCTACTGCAACCCCAAAGGTTAGCTGCCTGAAAGGCAACGTTGGAGGTAAAAAAAACACCATCAAGCTGTTTATACTTACAGAGGAGGAATTGTAAATGACTGTGAACTCATATCAAATATACATGGATACATATTGGTACTACATTGCCTTTATACATTCCCTGTAAAGAAAAGATTCAAATATTGGAAACAACACATAATTATTACACACAACTATTAATTATTACAAAGGTAACAAAGGTTGAATATGATGATTTGATATGGCTGGCAAAATGTAGATTTAATATTAATTAATACTGTCCTTCTAAAATCTTATATGAATCTGAATAGGGGAGCAGACGCTCCTGTTCTGAACCAGCTCAAACTATTATAACACAGTAAAGCTTGCAGCAATTCCAAGCTCGCAAAATGTAATTACCAGTGTAGCATTAGTTACGTGAAGAATTCTTTTCCACGTGTCAGTCATGCGTGATTTTGCTGAACATGCAACTCAATTACAAAGTTCAAACACAGGCAACACAGGCAACAACAAAAGAAAATGTCATTCTAAAGAGTTTTTTTTTTTCTGTCAGGCGTAAAATCCGTTGTTCCACCCGAGCCATCCTTCATAGACACCATAGCATCGCTTGATATTTTCTGATCTTTCTGCTGCCTTTGCGTAACAAATCACCAGACGCTGCACATTTTGACAAATGGTCTAATAAAGGCACTGAGTCGATACAAACGGAATATTATGATGTAAGACCAAGGAAAAACAGACGGACTGTTGCACAGAAGGACAGCTTTTATCATGACTGCCATGTCTCTTTGAAATGATAGTTTGTCATATGAAACATGGCATCGAGTGGGCTTATGTGCAGGAATTCTGCTGTTCCACACTGACACTAATACTATTAAACACCTTTCATTCTGAACTTGGCTGCATAGTGAGCATTGCATTGCTGGCTCTCTGGCATGCTGGGATATATGGACTTGAACCTGTAGTATGTATGACAGTAGAATCCAAGCCCTCTTTCTTGTTTTACCTGTCAGGTGTGAAAGCCTCGCTATTCACACTGAAAACAATCTTTTTCACAACTCTGATGTTTTAGTCTCCCATCACTCCTCAGGCAGTCAAACCTGTGGTGTCAGGAAACTAAAGACTCTGACCACTGCTGTCACTTACTGCTTGTCTAAATCCCTTCCATAGTTTCATCTATCTGCTGTTCTCTTCTGCTGTCTCCTTTCTTCCGTTTATTTACAGTATACTGTATAGCTGTCAGATTAGGATTCTTAACATTGACAGGCCATTCGAGGAGAAAACCTAGGTGATATCACAATGTCATGTTTTGTTTTTAGCAATGGCAGGCGGCTGTCAAAAGTCAACAAGTTACTATTGTTAAAGTGAGAAACTACACACATCCAATGGACCTCTGGGCCGCTGCGAAGCACATCGCAACCACTTTTTTGTTATTTTATTTATTGAATAATGACTCAGTGAAAGGATGTGGAGTTAAAGTGCTAACCCTGCATTCATACAGCTGTTTTTTTTTTGTTGCACAGAATTTAACAGTTACAAATTGACAAGGGTAATAATAAAAGCGAAGATGTTCTGTGATTGATGTACCAAGGTGAACTCACCCAGTACACTGACATTGTACTAGTCCCGCCCACCGCAGCTCCCAATCACTCACGCTGCCCGTTCATTCTCTCCCACAGCTCAAGGTAGTAGTATTAATGGATTTGACAGGTTCATGGTGCACTATATTGGATATGTCCCTCTAGATCTTAGAAATAAGGATAAGGTGTGCAGACAAACAAACAAGCAAACAACTATTTATTTTAAAGATACAGAATTAAAAAAGGGTTCCTAAAAGAGATATGGGCAAAAATATTGCACTGTGGTTTTTTATTTATTTTTTATATGTGGAATCCAATTCATTAGCAAGGTAAAGGCAACAGTCATGAGCGTTAGCTCTAGCATTGCTCACTTTATTCTGGGGTGAAAAAGCACATTTGTTAAACAAAAACATTACAGGGGATAAATGTAGCCAGAGAACAACTGCAATAGCAGTGACCACCCTGCTCATGCAATGGTGTTACTAACGTTACCACTGTTACCGTAGTTATTCCTCTGAAAACATAACGGAACACCAACAGTAGCTGCAGGGGATCCCATTTGTCCGATCTGTACAATCGATGGGGTGGCCGTATCCTTCAGCACCTGGTCCGTGTGGCTAATTCCATTTTTTCATAATAATCATCCACAGTGAAACGTTCTGAGGTGGCTACAGGTGTATTCGGATCCATATCCAGAGCAAGTATAGCCATAGATTCAGCGGTCAGGAATTCTGCGAAACATCATGGTATTTCCAGGTCTTCCCTGTTTATTGTCGCAGCAAACACCCATGAGTGTAAACTATGCTTTTAGTATCCAGTAATTGTTGACTCTTTTACTCCAACTCTGATCTAACTCCAGGCGAACTCTCTGCTCCGTGACCGGGCTTCTCAGGTGCTGCGAGCAAATCACTCCGCCCCAAGTAGCAGAAGTAGCAGTACTTCACCTTTCTGAGAATATAGTTCCCAGTTAGTATGTGGTTAGACAATGGCTGTGTCTCAAGTGACCTTGTTATTAGTACACCCTGTGACTATACAAATCACACATGTAAATAGGAACATGTTGGCGTTTGTTTGTCACTTTTTGGGAGCAGTAGTTAGTTGGAGAGTGTTACCTCCGGTATATGTGCTAAGCTAAGCTAATGCTAGGGGCGTCACACAGAGTTACAGCACGCACGGAGATGAGAAGGGTATGTATGTACTTGCCTAACTCTGGGGGATACGGTGAATGAGCTAAAGTCCCAATAGGTTGGCGTGTTCCTTTAACTGAACAACTTCAGAGTCATTGGAATGGTTATACAGTATGGCTTTATTTGAGTTGAATGGTGGTCGTCTCGCTTCTTCCTAGCACCTGTGAGCAGAAAAAAAAAAAACAGCAACTTTTGGCCGGCAAGTCGCTGGACTCAGCGTCAGGAATTATTGCGTGACATCAGGTCTAGCTGTCTTGCTTCACGGGAACTGCACATACATGCCCATTCAGGAACCGGCTAACAAGGTAGCAATGGAGTGATTTTTTTTTTTTTCACGCTATTGTCATGTCATCGTCAAAAAACAACAGTAGAGTCAGACACAAGGAAACATAGGAGCTGCCAAATATCTATTCCGAAGTTGTTGGGGGGGCTCTCTAGAGGAAGAAATGATGAAGAAATGGCCATAACTGCATAGCGCCTCTTTAACCAAATCCTTCATTCTATGCAGTTTCTCAACATGACACCACTTTGTTTTTATCCCACTAAAATAGCATTCTTTCCTTGTTACGTTCATTTTTTTCTTGTCCAAATCCAATTTGTTTTCTTTCACAGCCACCTGCCCTCTACTCCGAGTTTTTTTTCCATAACCCTGTTTCTATTTGTGACTTTAATCAGCTGCAGCGCGTCTCCCACTCATGGGTCTCTGTCTCTTTGATCTATTGCAACCCTGCATGGACGTATCCAAAGGTTCTTGTATGTGTGATGGCATTACGGGTGTTCTTGTGCGTCTCTTTCAACTTGTCACAAGCACATCTGCTGCAGGCGAACAAGCCAGCCTCCAACACTGTTCAAACAGTAACCTCGCTGTGTCCTGGCGCTCTGCTGGGCTGCCCAACCACAGGCGAGCATGATCACAGTCCCCTGTGTTATCTCTCCCACCTGCTCCACACAAATCTCAACTGTTTTGCTGCTGTGTTTTGTGGAATCCTGATCTTGTGTTATCATTGTGCATGCATGCATTCATCCGTACCTGTTTTACTTTTCAGTTGGTGAAACTTCACACCGTGTTACGCCCTATTTCCACTGTATGGTGCATTCCTGTTTTGGGTTTTCCAATGCGGATAGCAACCCCTAGAGCTGCAACAAATCCAAATTCTGCTGTACCATTAGTTGTCTGAGAAATAATTGCGAAAATCATATTTTTAAACAGAACACATTTCTTTATTTATTACTTGTTCAAACAAATTCAAGTTTAGAACAAATCCCAGGATACATCTTTTGGTTATATCTGTTATGCTACCCATATAATAACACAAATACACAACTTATGATGATGTAAAACATGCATGAAACATTATCATAACTGTATCCACCCGTTGTTATTTGTGTTGCTACGAACAACTAACAATGTAAGTAATAATACATTGCATAGCCTGACAAATAATCACTTATATAATCACAATTTGGCATATCTAAACATAAGAAGGAATCAGTCATACGCCTTAAGACCTCAGCTAATTAAGCACTAAATTGGGGTTAAACAAAGAAACCGTGAAATGATGTAATAATTGTTAAAGACCTCGTACCCCCTCAGGGATTCTCAGCTGGTAGCCATTGCGACGACATCATGCATGACCTCTTTTTTAATGCGACTCGTCATCAGTAATGATTTATGCACCTCATCAATGGTAGGCATAGTGTGCGGCAGTGGGTACGTCTACAGCTCAACTACCAAAAAAATAGATCATGATTTTATTAAACAAATATATCCATTTATCAACAGTAGGCCAACTGTAACAACTGAACCCTACGCGTTACAGTTATGTGAAAACTAGTTGGGTGAAATTATGAAGGATAAATGATTGAAACATCCAGCATCACTCTGAGTAGTGGTTGAATGATTGATGACCAAGCCATGACTGCTCAATTCTTTGGAAATATTAACAATTTCCAATTTTTGGGGTTGCTTGTGGCTCAGATTCAGAGTGGTCTCTCCTTAAGGTTGAAACCCACATTTCAAAGTGTCCCTGAGCAAGACACTGAATCCCAATATGTAGCTGTCTACTTCTCCTAATAATGGGTTGAACTGCAGAAATAAAACGTCAGACTGTGTGTGACAATAAAGAATCCATTTTGTTTTATATAATTTACTTTGGAACATAGATTGGGAATCGAGAAAGGGGTACAGGAGTTCATCTGACAGGGCTGTGGGGCCAGATAGGCTATACACCAAGTGTATGGCCTATCTGGCCATGGAACCTGGGCTGACGTATTACCCAAAAAAAACTTACAATTTACAACTTTTGCTAATGGAAAACTCAAAAGAGCAATTCGAGTAGAGCCGTGCCGTACCATGCAGTGGAAATGCAGCGTTTGTTACATGTCTATGTGAGATCAATGTTGTTTTACAGAAAGGTAGCCCGAGTGTGAAGTGTCACCCATGTTTTTGTCTGACCTCTGGACTGTGAAGATGACAAAAACCAAAGATAGCAATTCTCAGAAATGTTCATTTTTGTGTTAATTGGAGAAGAAATCACCTTTATTGTTCAATGCAAATCCTAACAATTAACCATCCAACCATCAACCCTAAAAAGTATGTATTTATATATAGTTGATTTGATTAATATGGTTTGTAGAGAACATTTTACTACTCAAATCACAATTTTAAATTTACATAATGAGGAAAAAATTCATATGCAGACACCTTTAAGATAATTGGTGGTTGGTTTATTACATTTTATTGTCATAGTTTTAGTCACTGGTTAACCCTTGTGTTGTCTTCCCACCGACCTGGAAATTTAAAATGGAAAAACCTTTTATCGAGGTTATGGTTGCCTTGTTCGACCCTTTTGTGGCTTTCCCTCAAACGTTTGTCGACTTTTTCTGAGCCTTTTGAAATTTTTGTGGGTTTTTCCCCAATTTTTTAAGCTTTTCTTTTTTTACATTTGTCACTTTTTTGACCTGTTACTTTTTTTGACATCTTTTCACATTTCTGTCACTTTATTTGACCTTTGTTCACATTTCAGTAACTTTTGACATTTTTCACTTTTTTTTT
>NC_045741.1:31499730-31501631 GCF_008692095.1 Etheostoma spectabile
TTTTTAAAAGTTCTTTTACCAATTGTCTTTTCTCCAATTGCTATAAAATTGACAAAAACACAAAAATTCAATAAAAGTAGTGAACTGATCATTTATTCAACTTGTGAGGAGCGTTGTTGGGAACCATCCACTTTACTTTTTGGGAAAATTTGTTTGAAGGAAACCCAAATTTCTGATTTTGGAAAGGGGTCAAATTTGACCCAAAGACAACAGTAGGGTTAAATCCCTTATGATAACATTGTACTCACTACAGTCATTACCGAGATCTTCTAAGAACAAAGCTTTTTTTGACCCATGGTCAAGAAAAAAGGGCAGTCCAACGTTCAGACAGGTTGCAAACAAACCTCCAGTCACATTTCTGACTCAACTTTGACCAACTGTATTTACTGCAGTTTGTCGGTACAGTGGGGGATCATAACCAACTAATAAAGTAGTTATGATAAACTGTATGAATGTTTTTTGTTTGTTCACAACCTGTCTGATCACTTGACTGCTCATTTCTTGCAGCGTTGAACTTTCTAGCTGCAATTCTCCATTCCTCAGGATTTGGCGTTTCATTAACAAATGATGGCCAAATTACAAAAATAACCCTTGTGTTGTCCTTTGTGTCACGGGGACTTGTTAAGTTTATTTACATTTTATGTTATGGCGTTCTGCTTCAAGGTCCCCGGGGCCTTTTTTCATTTTATGTCAACTGCCGTCATGGCCTCGGCCTTTGGGTTTCGGAGACCCTTGTTTTTTTTATGTAATTAAATACATGTTCCACCACAATCCCGCCTCATCCGTTGGGTCCCAGGGACCCCGGAGGATGAGATGAGGGGAGTAGGAAATACCTTTGACTGCAAGACGGTTCTCTGGGACCCCAGAGGCCAAGGCCACGGTAGCAGAAAAATAGGATTGAATACAAGACGGGTCTCTGGGAACCAAAGGACAACACAAGGGATAAGGCTAAAGTTGAAATAAAAGGATAATTTCATTAAATAATATAATATAATAATAATTAAAAAGTAAATGTTGGCTTAAGGTGTTCACTTTTTTCAATATGTAACCAAGAACACAACCTTTCACCAACCTTGTTTCTGTAAACCTAAACAACAGCTGGGACTTGTGAACCCAAGTCTATAGTGTCAAAGTCCTGGGCTTTGCACACACACACGTCCACCCAGATCTCCTCTCTATGACTTCTGTACAGCATAAGAATGACACAACACAAAAGGAATTGCTATTGAACATGAGGTGTGCTGCATTTACATTTTCTCCAAAACATAATGGTAAAGCAAATTAGTAGGATATGAACAAATTGTTTAGGACATAGGTTACCCAGTCAGGATGTTCTCATGAATGATTTGTGCATATAGCTGCGAAAAGTAGTGCACTTTCCATCACAGGCTGGAAAGTCCTGTGATGTTCCGC
The DNA here is from genome assembly GCF_008692095.1 of Etheostoma spectabile. Lineage (NCBI taxonomy): Eukaryota > Metazoa > Chordata > Actinopteri > Perciformes > Percidae > Etheostoma > Etheostoma spectabile. The sequence goes on from NC_045741.1 coordinate 31,501,144, forward strand.
CTTTCAATACTACTTGCTACCGTAATCGTTCTGCGATCATGGAATAGGCTTACCATTGAAATACATTACAAAATTCTTGATCAACACACGAAAATAACGACATTAACGTGATCTGTACACTTGATCAATAGATGAAATAACATGACCATTTCACGAACTGGCGTGAGACCGGGCTGGTATTCCACGTATGTATCACTCTATACACCTTGACTGTCGCTGGATGTAAGACCTAAAACACAGGGCGTTTTAAAGCATGGGAGCGGAGTTTGTAGCTTAGAAGAGAAGTTAATAGGACAACACAAAACTTTCACCCAGAAAATGGGTGTTTGTGTACCGGGACTACTACCTAGGGGATCGGTTATTTAAACCAGACCACAATCTTTTTTCTAATCCTAACTAGTCATTTTGGTGTCTAAACTTAACTGTCATCACCGCATGACTAGGATTTCTGAGGACTATGGTTACCTGCTCCTCAGATCTCTGCAGGG
>NC_045741.1:31501641-31511789 GCF_008692095.1 Etheostoma spectabile
CAGCTAGCTAGACTATCTGTCCAATCTGAGCTTTCTGTTGCACAACAAAAACAACTTTTGAACGTACAGATGTGCCACCAAAACAAGTTACTTCCCCAGGCTATTTTGCAGAGGTACTATTCCTCAGTGGTGCTTAGCGACGCCCAAGACGATTGTGATTGGTTTAAAGAAGTTCCAATAAACCAGAGCATGTTTTTCACCTGTCTAGGAACTCTGTGTGGACTAGCCAGACCTTCCTTTGCATCGTCGTGGAGGAAGATCTGGCAATGCAAGACTACCGCATGACAATTACCCTTTGTCGGCTAACCTTGACTGCCATTTGACCGGTTGTCAAGTTACCAGCAGGCAGTCACGTAGGAAATCATATGAATTGTTGTGCATATATTTTAGCACAATATGTACAAACCTGTTCATGAGAATGCGAGACCTGTCTGTAATGTTTAGGCAAATTATCTCTCTGCAGTCCAGATGGTAAGTCGCTTTGTTTGCCATTATCCACCCTGTTTGACCATCCCCCTCCCTCCTCCCCTCCCATCAGCCCCCTCGGCCCCTCCCCAGGAGGTACGCTTGCTCAGCCTCAGCTCCACCAGCATCAAGGTGAGTTGGGCGGCGCCGCCCACAGACAGCCGCCACGGGGAGCTAGTGCGCTACTCCCTGGCCTACCAAGCACTCACAGGGGAGGACGTGAAGCGCCACCAGGTGTCAGGAATCGCTGCTGATGTCACCAGCTATGTGCTGGACGACCTGCAGAAGTGGACTGAGTATTTGGTGTGGGTGAGGGCTCACACTGACGTCGGGCCTGGCCCGGAGAGCTCGGCAGCCTGCATCAGAACCAAGGAAGACGGTATGTTGATGGTGTCATGGGGAGCAGCCTGGGATACAAACCCTCCAATACTCAATCTCATAAGCTCTTGCTTATTGTGTGATACTTTAAGTAGTAAAACAGGAGTGCAAGATATTATTTTGAATTAGTATTAAGGTGGGACATGGTTTTGATTCGAACAATTCTGATTCCGGTTCTTATCGATTCTCGATTCCGATTCTTTAAGGGGTGGAGTTGAAATGGGTCACAGAGGAAGTTTTCTCTAAGAGGACAACTTTATTTGATTCAGTGGCGATTTTAGCTGGCTTTTTCAATGTGAAAAAGACACATAGCTGCAACACAACAATATATATATACATATATGTTCATTTGCCATAACTATCTTTTGATGGCAATGGATGTAGACCAACAAAATGTCATTAAACGTACTTCTGGGTTCACTCTCAGAAAATGAAGTACATAATGGTACCTTTAGGGGTACAATGGCTTGTCACTGGGGCTGTACCATCAAGGGGTACAGTTTTTGTACCCTTGGTATAAGGTACATATTTGTACCCTTGTGTTTTAAGTTGAGATCAAGCAGCCAATCAGGGCTGGCTCTACATATTTAACACATTTTTCCACCAATCAAAAGTAGTGAGCTGGCAGTCTCCGTCCCGCTCTCCAGTAATTAGAGGATGGATAGTGTAGGCTATGCAATGCAAAAATGTTTCTGATGAAACACACTGTAACAGTGAGAATCAGCCATTTGGGTGTTTATATGTGTTGTTTTTCATTTACATAATCAATATAATGCCATCATTTTGATTTCAGCAAATTGACTTACAAAACTTTTATTTCCTTTATTTCAAGGCTACTCAAATATAGTGATAATTTTAAATCTACCTCAACTAATTAAGGTATAATTAAAACCTTTAAACAACTTTTACAACAAATTTGGCTTAGCAGAGGCTGTCTCTTGATATTGTACCTTAACTTTTAAAATAAACGGTATGTACCTTTTAATGCTTGGGAACATACATGTACCTTTTGACCCTCAAAAAGGTCCATATATGTTCCTTGAGGTCCAACAATGAGCCCTATGGGGTACATTAGTATAGATTGTACCTTGGGGGACAGAAATGGACCCCTACTGTACCCCTATTTCTGACAGTGTTGTGTAGAATGCGGTTGTAGATAAAATCCTACATAGGAGCTTCAAACAATGTTTTTCTTGCCCAAATCTAACAACGACCTTACCCTTTCTTGAATCAAATAGTATGACCATTTTGTATTCTTGCTACAAAATACTCTAATCTATTTATATTTCATGGTGAATGGACGTGATAATTAGTCACAGCATGAGCTTGCATGTGCTCTTTTTACTTTGTGAGTCTGCTTTATGAGGCTTTTGCTGCCACTGACCTCCTGCCTGCCTCTCTTTGGCAATTTTTTGTGTGTGACCTGGCTTCAGCCTGCCGGGCTGCTGCCTTGCTAGGCTACGGTGTCTGGAGAATTTCCTGAGCGGGAACATGACATGCTCTTTCCCTGTCTTCAGTCAGATACGTCTGGGTCTGACTGGCCGCTATGATTCAATCCATAGGGAGATTCTGCCATTTGTAGAACACATTCATTATCACTGTCACTGCCGGAGACACTCCGAAGCAGAACGCAGCACAGCCCAATGCCCACAGCTATGCGACAGACACCATTACAACAAATCCTTACAAGGGATTTTTCGTGAGGGCATAATTGGCAATTTCATGACCAATGAGAGCAGTGAGAGAGTGTTGGGCTCTTTTTCTGGAGCCACTAGAGGAAATCAAAGTATCACAGGATAAATCCTGGACAATGGCGCGGAGGCTTAGAAATAATAGCAGCATGTGTGGAACCTCTCCTCTGTTAAAGCTCACCGTTGTGACCAGCTCAGGCCTCTTTGACTGCTTTTAAATTAACTCCAGATCTGCCTTTGACTCCTACCTTAAATCCCCTCTTAGTCATATTAGTCCAATGTCTGGATTAATTTGATTGCCTCTTGCTTTTATTGTTTTAGATTGTCTGTGTCTCAATGGTAATTATGGGGCAAATGGAGAGAGAGAGAGAGAGAGAGATTATGCCTGTAGGTATGTATGTATATATGTGTGTATTGCTATGACCTATCTGCTCTCTGTTAATTGATTAGTTAGACTAAAGCTGTTTTTTTCTGGGTGTCGCTTATTCCCAGAATTCTAGGATTATAGAGACAAATCTAAATTAGGTTTCCTTCCCCACATCCATGCGCTGTGGAGGTCAGTGCTGTCCAAAAGGACTCCAATTACAAGGGTTCTGTAACCAGTTCATGACAATACTGTTTTACAGAGAAGATTTGATTTTGACCAAATTTTGTTTCATTTAACCCTCCCAAACCTAATGCTTGATTGTGATCCAATTACTTAAAGAGCCCCTATTCTGCTTTTTGGGATTTGTTTTCCCACTTTTATTGTGTTATATAGTTTTTTGTGTTTGTAATAAATGTATAAAGTACAAAAAAACATTTTCTCAACTGCCTGAAAATGCCTTGCCCACATTTCTGTTTTAAATTCCTAAATCAATGATGTCACTGATTTAGAAACCCAGCCCAGTATTTCCATAAGGGCTGCCCATTGGTGCAGCCTGAGCAAGCACAGCCCACCCAGTGGCTTGTTTGAATTTGGTTGACCAATCACAACAGACCAATCAGCCAGCTGACCAATCAGAGCCGACTGGGCTTTTCAGGAAGGCGGGCCAAGAGCTCAGAAAGAATGTTTCAGACAGAGGAGAAAACATAATCTGTTTTTGAACATCAAAGCATGTAAACCTATTCTAGTAGACCGCTAGAGTACAAATATGACACTGAAAATTAGCAAAATAGGGGCTCTTTAAAGAAATTCTAAAAACGTAATAATGATCCCAACCTTTCTTGGGTCCTAACGTGATTTCATGCCTCTGCGCCAGTAGATGCTAGATCAGATCCGCTAGAAGTGTCGACATCGAAGGTCGAAGGGATTAGATCGCCATCACAAAGAAAGAGGAGAAGAAGTGTGTGTACTTCCGTCTGTCCATCCCATTCTCGTACACGTGATATATCAATGTCTTGAGTCAATTTCTTCAAATTTGGCTCAAACCTCCATTTGATTTTGGAGGTTAAAGGTTTGAACACTAATAATTTAGTTACATTTTACACAAAAATGACACAGAGGGATGACTTACCCAACCTGTCAAAGGTCAACTTCAATGTGACATCATAATGTCTCTGGCCATCATTCAACGCCATAACTCAGGAACAGAAGGAGAGACAGTCGGTCCGATATTGAGTCAGTGACGCTAAACTGTGGTGATTGTGCCGATCCTCTGTGCTGCTGGGTCGACGATGTCTAAATAGTTTTGGAAGCACTGTTTCCGTCCTCCCTCCAAAGCGCTAACCCTCTCCACCTGCTGTCCTTCTCTCTCAATCTTCATTCGCTCTCTCAGCCTCTCCCACTTCCCAGCGCACGCACTTGAATTTTAATCTCACACTTTTTTTTCATCTCTCTGCATGCACCCCATTTGTCTTTGAGCTCACTGACTGGATTGGTCAAATTCTGCACAAAGACTGTAGGAGCTTTTGCTGCGCTCTGCCCACAAATTCTCCTTCCAGACAAGGCCATTCAGAGGGAGCAAAGTGGTTTGATGGACTGGACCCTATCTTTGACCGCTGACAGGTTTCAGACCTATTTTTGTATATGCCTAAGGAGGAATGAATCAAATCCGATTGCCTTTGACCGGCTACTGCTTGCTCCACTGTATATACTTTAATATTCCCTCCAAGCTTTGGAGTGGGTGGTGTTCAAAGATGTGAATACATGCAAATGAAACACAGCAGCATGTTGAGGTCGTTCAGGTTGGAAGGAAGCGCTGCAGAGGAAGGTCTGGCTAGTCCACACTAACAGCATTCCGGGATGGGAGAAAAACGTGCTCTGGTTTATTTGCATTATTGACAATTCTTTAAACCAATCACAATCGCCTTGGACACCGCTAAGCGCCAGACGGAGCAACGGTGCCTCTGCAAAATAGCCACGGGAAGGACCTTGTTTTGGTGGAACGTGATTACGTTGGTGGAACATGATTACAAAAACGTTCAATGTCAGACCTATAAGAAAAGGACGTTGAATACGGGTGACAAATGTTGGAAAAAGTTACAAAAACGCATGCTGAAAAAAGGGACCCAAAAAAACCCCCCATCAAAAACATTGTCCAAGGTGACAAAAAGTTGTTTAAAAAAAGTAACAAAAAACTTGGGTGAAAAACATTGGAAACTACGTATAAAAAAAAATAAAAATTAAAACAAATGCCAGTAAAAGTGACAAAAAATGGAAAACTGTGACAACAAAAATTGGAATTAAATTGAGAAAAATGTAGATAAAAGTGTAGAAAAAGAACAACCAAATGTTGAAATTTTGACTCAGAAAAACACAAAGTTGCATGGTCAACAGGAGGACAACAGTCTTCCCATTGACTAAATACAACTGGGAACTGCTGCTCAGATTTTATTGTTATATTGAACTATATGTTCACGTTACTGTTGTGGGTTGGGATAGTGTTTAGTATGTGGTCCTTGCATTTGGTATTTTGCTTTTTTTCCCACAAGTTTCCTCCCTGGTCTTGTGTTGTGTTGTTGTTCTTCTGGTCTTGTGTTTCCCTTGAGTGTCTGTATGTTCTGTTTCCTGTTTTATTGTGATAGTCTGGGTCTCGGTCTTGTCCTGTCTAGTTTTTTTTTATTGCGTTTTCATTGTTTTAAACAACATTGTCTAATGTATTAGACACAGAACAGAAAGAAAGAAGAAGAAAAAAAAGAAGAAAAAAAAAACACAAAACCTACATGACAGATGTCATATGCCATCTGCGAAAGTGGTGAATCAGTCTTATGAAGCACATCTGTTCAGGCCCATAGCAAGCCTCTTAATATGTGGAGGAGAGGTCCTCCAATATAGTCCAAAAATGGGCACCATACTCTGTAAAACGGGTCTTCACTGTGTGCATACATTAGTTAGATGTTCCAGAGGATTAGTTCAAAATGATTTTACGCCAACCCACAGAAGGAACTTTGTCACTGACCCACTGCAAAAGAATATTTTTTCTAGCTGCAAAGGTTAAGATATTGTACAGTCTTTTGTTGGCTGCTGTTTTCAGGCAGCACATGGCAGACCCAGAATCAAGGACGTGGGGTCCATGTCTAATTAACATGAAAAATGTTCCCCATTCACTTATTATTTCAGCCCTATTCTTTGAATTTTGTGACAAGACCAGAGACAGAGTTAGAGTTCCCACATCAGTTTTGCACTTGAGACAGAGAGGGAAAGGGAGCGGTTAAAGAGGCTCCTACGGTGAGGGGAGATATGTAGTCTATGTCCTGTCTAGTTTTACTACCTGCCTTTACTCTTTACTTAGTTTTAAATACTTCTATTTTAGGAATATAAAGGTACATATAATGGTCTCGACCAGGGGTCTTCAACGTTTTTTAAGCCATGGACCCCTTTACTGAAAGAGAGACAGTGCAGGGACCCCTACAACATGTATTAAAAGGAACTTGCGTAATAAACTGGGCCTGCAATAACATATAGAGTGGCCTAACGCCTTTATACAGTACATCCCTTTTAAGTGCATAGAATATTCAGCTATTCAAGTATTAATTGTTGGCATAGTTTTATAAATCATGTGGCACAGTGATAACTTAGGATGGACTGGATCTGTGGGGGGCTACCTTAATGACTCCTTACCTTTAGGCCGGTAAGCTTATCACATTTTTTTCACTAATAGGCTGATTTATATTTGCTAATAATGTGTTGGATTTAAGGTAATGAATTTTGAATTGCCCCTATTAAGGGAAGTTATTTTTGTTAATTATTGAGAAAGGTACCCCTGGTCTAGGGTATTGGTAAAGTAGATGATCACTTTGAGTCCCCCCCCCCCCCTCAAAGTGATCATCTACTTCACCAATACCCTAGACCAGAGACATTTTGTCCCCACTGGGAATAACAATATTTCAGCATAGGTAGGGATATGTAGACCAGAAAGGGGGATATCCCATGCATCCCTGTCGGAAAACTGCACCCAGTACGTAGATATTGTGTTGGCATGTGGGATGTAGATAAAAAGCGCTTTCACTGAACACATCTAAGGGTTTTTCAGGTCCTAATTTGGTGATATGGTTGCCATAGATGAATGAAGTGTATGGTAATGAGGCTACAGTAGCTTCTGAACATCCAGAAGTTGCTGATATTTCCTCCTTACTAGACTGACTTCAAAGATGTGTTTAGTCTGCGGTTGTCGGTTACACGATCAATTTTGTTCTCCTTCCTCATTACACAGGCTACGGCTTTGTATTCGTAAAACAGCAGTTTATTGATGCGTTTTACCTCCAAAGCCCGGAGCTTGATTCTGGGAGCTTGCTGATACAATATGAGGTTAAACGATTCCAATGGGTCTAAAGCACATAATGCTGACACCAAGTTACAGAGCTTTACTTTGCCTGCTGTGCTGGGTCATACTTGAGCTGCTTTAACACTTTTCTCTCCACGTCTTAATCTCTTGCGGGCAGTGCATTTAGCCCTCTAACACTTCCTCTCCTCTTCTTGTCCGTCCTAAATTCCATTAATATTTCCTCTTCTTTTTTTGTCAAAGTCAAAATTTGTATTCATTGCCCTCTGAAGCTGACCAAGCATTCTAGAGAAATCTTCACGAGCTCATTTCGATATTCTATGAAGTAGAATAAACCCTTCTACCAGCATCCTCTTGGGGCTCCGTGTGACGAGCTTTGATGTGTATAACTTGCAAAGACAGCCAGCAACCTTCACACTACTTTGTTACTTTGCCAGGCCTTACTATCTCCTCAGGTCAGGAGAAGTTTCAAACCTTGATGTTACTTACCAGATGGGGATAAAGAAACCACTGGATTGCATGCGAGAGAACAGGATTAACCCAGCTTTGCTTCTATCCAGCACATCTTCTGCTGACCTGACATGTTGGGTGTTCACACTGTTTTGATGTGATGTGTAATCCTACTGGGGTTGAACTATTTATATGACTCTTATAATACAGTTTGCAAACACATCTTTTTTTTTAGCAGTTTCTGGGGTGTATAAATCTTAAAAAGCTTCCAATACATACACATGATCAATATACTGTACTAGGGGTGTCAAAACGAATGCGTTAATAACGTAAATCTCTTTTAACTATGGTTATCTGCTCCTCAGATCTTTGCAGGGTAAATCCAGACAGCTAGCTAGACTATCTGTCCAATCTGAGTTTTCTGTTGCATGACTAAAACTACTTTTAAATGACACATGTTCAACCAAAATAAGTCCTTTCCCGAGGATTTTTTTCCCACGGCACCAGGGCTTCGTCCGGCACTTTGCGTCACCCATGATGATTGTGATTGGTTTGAAGAAATGCAAATAAAGCAGAGCACAAATGCTGTGTGGACTAGCCAGACCTTCTTCAGCAGCGCGGTGCAGGAAGGTCTGACAATGTGAGATTAACCACAAGGTAAAATGCCTCTGGCAAAAAGCGTTTTTAATTTTTTTTTATTCCAAATGCCATTGGTATCCTCAACCAAATCAAGTGACAATCAAACTGAGCTGCTCTTTTAATTTTTATATTTTACTTACTATGTTTGAGATGTTGTCTGTATGTTTATGTCTGGCTGTTTATGTCTTCCAGGTCTGGTGAGCCAAAGAAAAATGTCCACCGTGGTGGACTATAAAGATTTATTCTATTCTTTTCTAAATGCAGATATTAAAAAAAAAAAAGATACTGACGTTCAAGACCCTAAATTTGAGGTTGTGTGCCGTGTTGTGTTGCAGTGCCTGGAGCTCCACCCAGGAAGGTGGAGGCAGAAGCCCTCAACTCCACTGCCCTCCGGGTGAGCTGGAAGCCCCCCCTGTCTGTTAAGCAGCACGGCCAGATTCGAGGCTACCAGCTGGTTTACTCCCGGCTGGAAAACGGACAGCCTCACGGCCAGCCGGTCATCATTGACGTTTCCTTTCCTGAAGCCCAGGTACTGTCACCTCCCCCCCCCCCCCCCCCCCCCTAAGCAGGTTAATCAACCCATTCTCACACTCAAACTCGTCAAATACTGATGCTTGGTCAGTGTCTCTCAGCATCAGATCCCGACGCAAAAATCACCCTTATTGTCTGTATGGAACGCAACGAGAGGAGCAGCTCGACCACGGCACTGTAAGATGACGTAGTGTTAAGAGAGACAGCTGTAGCAAGCAAGTAGGTTGGTTGGGGGGGCTTAATAGATCAACAACACAGGACTTTCTCCCAGGAGACCGGGGTTTGTGTCCCGTTCTTGTCATTGAAACTTACATTTTTTTTAACCCCATCCACCATCTCTTCCTACACCTTCCTGTCAATTAAACGTACGTTCCCACCCAGAGTGTCAAATAGTGACACCAAGAGTCCCGACCAAGCCCGAAACGCCAAAGGCACCTGACCAAGCGGCGTTTTTTGACAAGATGGGGGTGACAATGTGTCGGGTTGGCGGGAACAATGGCGGACTAAAGAATCCACAAATCACTGGGAAACACTAATCCTTGACAAATGCAAGTTGTGCTACTTCTGCTAAATGTTCTAAAATGGAACAAAAAACAGAAAGCTATAAGGCAACAATCATAAACTCTGCACAAAAAGTTATTTCGTCATTTCAGGACAGGCCCAGAGAAGAGAAGGAAGCAACACCTTCATAAGAACATAGAAAGGTCCTCAAACTTTCGGAAATGGAAAAAAAACAAAGTGATAAACAGATCAGGAGGCAAAATAAAGTACAATTATGTAAAGGAGTGACAATTCCAGGTCCAAAATCCGATTTCTAAAATGTCTAAAAGTGAGGTGATTTTAAGAAAAAGTGAATGTCCACAAGTCAGGGGCACCAAAACTAAAAGCTTTAAAAGTTTTTTCAAGTTGAGACTGAGCTCTACATATATACACACACAAACACAGACACACATTATATCCAAGAAAGCAAATGAGATGACTGTGAAATCTTTGCACCACAGAAGAAACCAGGTTAAAGGAGAAAAACAATGTAATGGGTTAGCAGGTTAGCAGCAGCAGCCCGAGTGATCATGTGAGCCCATTGAAGCAGAAGTCAAAGGGTGGATGTTTCCGAGCGCTCGGCGAGATGGCGTCAGGTTCCTTTCCTCTCGGCTTGTTTTGGTCTCCTGAAGGAGCGTCTCGCCTGATTTCCTTTATAAGCAGCATTCCTGTCTTATCTGTGCAAGGCAGGAGGCCTGATGGAGGTCCGGTATCATACAATCCATCTACCCACACACACACACACACACAC
>NC_045741.1:31511799-31517511 GCF_008692095.1 Etheostoma spectabile
ACACACACACACACACACACTTCTCACACCCGCTGAGGGGACTTTTCTTTCAGCCTCATCTGTGATAAGTGTAGTTCATACCCCTGGCGTAAATTATGGTGATGTGAGTCAACACACAGACACACACACACGAACACGCACGCACACACACACACACACACACACAGTGCATACACTCCAGAGGCATAACTCTGACCACACATCTACTGACCTGGCTACATTTGGAATAGACTAATGCCAATTTATCAGATATGGAATGCCATTTTATTCAACATTAAATACATGAATAAATACAGTACATAAATAAATGATAAATGAATAAATATATATGCCTTTGAAATACATAATGAAATAAATACATTAGGCAAGAAATACATAAATAATTGAACACATGTAAAAATGAATGTACAAATGAAGTTAGTTAAATAGATATATTAAAAGGTTTTACTTTTAATTATTTGAAGGTACTTTTATTTCATAAATCCACATTTATTTATTTCCGTGGACCTTTATTTCCTACTGAAACATTTATTTATTTCCAGTTTTTATATGCAAATGAGGGGGCGGGGCAGCTTGCAGGGCTCTCTACCCAGCGCACAGTCACCTATATACAGGGGTATAACTGGCTCAGTTACCCCAGAATAGGTGACAGTGCGCTGGGTAGAGAGCACCACGAGCTGGCACGCCCCCTGGTGCACTCTCACTTCGCCTGCCTTTTTTTATCCATGGCACTGTTCTGAATGAGAGCGATAGCCACGACCCCTCATTTGCATATAAGAACTGGAAATAAATAGAGGAAAATAAATAAACATGGCATTAGGAAATAAAAGCCCATAAATAATTAAATGTGTACCTATGAAATAAAAATACCATGAAATAATTCAAGGTATTTAATTAACTAATTGATTCATTTTTATATGAGTATTTACATTTATTTAAGTATGTATTTATTGCCCCATTTATTTATTTCATGATGCATTTTAAAGGCATATTTATTTACCTATTCATATATTTATGTATTTCTTCATGTCTTTATGTGTTTATTCATTTATTAATGTATTTCTTTATTTATTTAATATTGAATAAAATGGCATTCCATAATCAAAAAGCAGTAAAAGATGCCAGATATTTCTTTTTCTCAATTTTGGCAATTACCTTCAGTGATATCCCAAGTGAAAAAATGTAACTTTTTAGCAGAGCTGCCCTGCTGTAAGTTGAAGTGGAAAGCCGTTCGTTATAGTGAGATGGGAAACCTGATATTGTACAAATATGGAACTACCCTTGTGTTGTCTTCCCGTCAATATTGAAAATCAATACTTTTGTTGATGCTTTTTATCGATGTTTTCAACTTTCTCTTAAGTTTTTGTCCCTTTTTTCATCACGTTCAACACTACATAACACTAACTTATTAACTAGTTTTACAGTTATTTTTGGAATTTATGGTCAATAAACCTCATTTATAGGAAATTACACCTAAGGTTTGAGTTAGAAAAGCAGAAATTAGGAATTATTTAGACTAAAATTAAAGGAATGTATGTTGATGGATAATCACAGACTGGAATATGTCAACTTTTAATCATTACAATTTCAAAATCATATCAATGTTTTTTTTCAAATGCTGTAAATTTGAATAAGATGCCCCAAAATTAATGAAAGTAGAGATTTGTACTTGTCAAGGAGCGTTGTGTGGAATCAGTCATGTTATTTTGGGTAATTACAATTGGGTAGTTGAAAAGAACATTGGTATGAAAACAGGTCAATTTGACCCGAGGACAACATGAGGGTTAAGCAAGTCTACTTTGACCATATTTCATTTGTGGGGTTGTTCAGGGGTCGCCGGAAATACCGCCTGTTGTCCTTCTATTTAGACCGGATGTCCGGATGTTACCTTCGTCATTCTTTGTGCTGGCATTTTAAACTCCGGTGGATTTCTGAGGACTATGGTTACCTGCTCCTCAGATCTCTGCAGGGTAAATCCAGACAGCTAGCTGGACTATCTGTCCAATCTGAGCTTTCTGTTGCACAACAAAAGGGTATTTTGCAGAGGCACCATTTCTCCATCTGGAGCTTAGCACCACCCAAGAGGATTCTGATTGGTTTAAAGAAATGCCAATAATCCAGAGCAGGTTTTTCTTATATCAGGGAATGCTTTGTGGACTAGCCAGACCTTCCTCCGCAGCGCTGTGGAGAAACATCCGGCAATGCAGTTTTTTAAAGAAAGTTAAAACATTAATAAGAGAACTTGATAGGAAAGCAATTCAGATGGAGTATACTTGCCCCCTTACAATGGGAAAAGCAGCAGAAGAGTGTCCAGGTTAGACTGCATGACATGCTTTTTGTATCGACACCACATACTGTATGCTCTGTGATGAATGGATTCAGTCTGATGTACTCATGAGTCATTTCAGAAGAAGGCTCAGATCTGTGTGCCAGCGCAACCAGTCGTACCCCGGCTGCCGTGTTTACAGCCCGTGTGTCCTTGTCAGGGTGATGGACAGCAGCCTCCAGCTCGGCTAATGAGATTCTGGAGTCCGTCACACAGCTTCAGTGTGACGTCACCAAAGCAAAGAGCAGTAGATTTTTAAAATCGACTAAGCCGGGCTGTGAGTGCTGAGCCGTGTGTTGTCTCCTGTGAAGCCGCCTGAAAGATCCCTCGTCTGTTTCACAAAGGTTTGGCCTGCAAACAGTCTGTACAGATTACTGCTTTTTTTGTCACAATAAAAGACCTTGATGACAAAAATCAATACAGTCATGCCAAATTACCGGAGCTTACAGGCAGGGTGCAAAGCTTTAATTGGCTGCTCATTTCCAGTTTGGGCTGTTTTTTCCTGTAGAAATCTGTCCATCTCTTTTGCTTTTCTGCTGGCAAGCTTGTGGGGTTTTTTTAGATCTCAGTGAGGCGTATTTTTGGATGGCTGAAGAAGGCTTGAAGGGAGCCTCTTATCCCTCCCAGCACTGATGGCTGTGAAGCGAGAGCATCACCTGATCTGATAAGATATGGCAACCTGTCTGTGGCTCATCTCGTTTTGTTGAATCCCCCAAAAAAAACAGAGCACTAATGGAGTTGTAGGAGAATATGGGCCCTATTTTAACGATCTAGGCGCTCGGCGCGAAGCGCCTGGCACACTTCTGCTGTTTTAATGGCGGACAAAAGGGTCCGTCCGCCAGGCAGATGGTTTAAAAGGGTTGCTCCTACCGTCTTAATTAATCATAGGTGTTTTTTGAGCGTGATATGCAATAAACCAATCAGAGTCTCATCTCCCGTTCTGTTTTAAAGCCAGGCATTTTGTGCCTTGGTGCATTGCTATTATGATGGTTCGCTAAAGCAGGAAGGAGGAGAAGAGAGGAAGAAGAGGCGAAGAAACTCATCTGCTCGTGTGTGAAGTGAAAGCGCGCGAGCAGATTATATCATAATACTATTTCCCATCGTGTAGTACTTCTTCTTCTTCTTTTGCATGCTTGTGTGCTTCTGCACGTCCCTGTGTGTGTGACTAGCGTAGTGTGAAGGCGAGAGGACAGTTAGGTAATAATACATTTAAAGATTCATTTTAATCACCCCCCCCTTGGAAATTTGCAAAGAGAATATGCATTTCAATAATCTTTCTGCCTTCAAATGGCTGGATTTATGGATTTCCAGCAGTGCAGTAGTAGTTGGACCCCGCTGTGAACCGCTCCTCCAGCCAGTGTTCACCAACCTAATGGCTGCTTCATTTATCCAGCCAGAGAGTGAGCACCCCCGACACTGTGAATGTATCGACTGGTCATTACTCACAGTTTGATGATAGTCCCAGCCTTTGATCTGTCTTCTTCATGTATATAAGAAGAAAGAATATAAGAAAAAAAAGCATCATGTGCTAATTTCAGTTCAAAGTACTCCAATTTTTTACTCGTAATGGCTTCACTGGCAAAGAGAATCAAGGCTTTCTTTAACTACAGTTATATGCTGCTGTCTCTGCTACTTTTTTCCCATTCACTTCTTCCACTTTGATCGATGACTGAAACTCAAAACTCCATACAGATGCAAATGAACAAAAGAAGTTTTGGCCATTTGCTAGTTTCATGTGTGTGTGGGCTCAGCTTTCGGAACAATTAAATGTAGAGCTGGTATATAGGGGGATGCTTCCTGGTGGAGTTTTTTTTTGAGAATATCCCTTGTGTTATCCTCCCACAAATTTGACATTTTTGTCCCTTTTTCAGACTTTTTGTTTTTTGTTTTCACTAACACCAGCTAGCTTTACAACTTTTTGGAATTCTTGGTCAATAACCCTCATTTATATAGAATTATACCTAATATTTGATTTAAAAAAAGCAGAAATTATGAATTATTTTGACTGATAGTTAAGATAAGAGGAACGTACTGATGAGTTTTATCAGGAATGAAAGTGATCCACTGTATTTACAAAGAGCGTTGTATGAAATCCAATCCATTTCAGTGGTAATTTGGTTAATAAGAAACCCATGTTTCAGATATAGGCATAAATAAAGATATATTTTTTAAAGGGGTCAAATTTGACCCGAGGACAGCAGGAGGAATATATTAACTAGGAGAAGACCCATTTGGATATGCACAAACATTGCAGCGCCAACTTTTTCAAGATGGTGGCTGTAGGACTGAAAGAAGGAGGCCACGTTCACATGGTCAAACAAGTTCTCCACCATAATCTGGAATAATAGTGTAGTATTCACTTTCATTAGCCATGAGAACAACTTGGTCAGAATATTGTCTTTTTCGGAATAAGGGCAAAAACCGGAATATTATGTATTATCATGGAAACCTAGTCACTGTAACCCATACTCAGAAAGGTGGCAGAAAATAGATGGTTTGATGGATATATAATATTATATCTGCTAATAGAATGCAGTTTTGTAATGAGACTGTTGTGTTGGAACAGTATACGCTCTGATTAATATATATGATTGTCCCAGTTGTGCCAACTTTTGAATTTATCACTCCTCAACCGATTGAAATTTTGATCAAGAACTTCAGCAGGCAAATTCAAGTATTTATAAATGCTGTAATATATAATATATAAATAGATGAAAAGACAAGTCACTGATCACGGTCAATGATAAATATGTATGCCTGAATAGCATACTTGGCAACCTCTAGACAACATAGCCTATGTTCAACAACTCATTGAACTCTGTTTGGTGGTTCATGATAATTTGGTAATATATGTAATTGTAATGACATCCACAATAACTTTATTGTACTGAATGATACTGATCTCTATGTGGAGAGATAATGTCACTGTTAAGCCCCACTCATGCGGCTTGACCGCTGGTTGTATTTTGTGCATCCAGCCTGTTGTAAAATAGCCACAGATACTAGTGCTTATGTGCACATGAAACATGTCTTTTGATAAATTATTCTAAACCGTTTCTTCTGCACATCTACAGGCGTGTTTGAGCCTGGCACATCGAAAACCTTTCACACAGCTTCACTAAAAGTACAGTTCTTGATGAAGTGTCAATTGCGTGAGTCTCAGGGTCAATGCGTGACAGTTAGCAGCCCTGTATAGTCGGTTTGTCCAATTTAAACAACGCTATCATTTCAGAACTTAAAGGTCCCATGGCATGAACATTTCACTTTGAGGTTTTTTTAAATTAATATGCATTACCCCATCCTGCCTAGAAATGGTGATGAGTGTAAACCGACCTTATGACCTCATAAGGGGCAAGTTTACCTCCCCTTTCTCTGCTTTGCCCGCC
>NC_045741.1:31517521-31517693 GCF_008692095.1 Etheostoma spectabile
GGCCCACCCATGAGAGAGAGACATCATGGTTTTTCAAACGGGCAAAGTGGCTGTTGGTCAAGGCCACACCCCCAGCCTCCACCTTGCACCCCCTCTTCTTCCTCAATAGCTACCGACTCAGAAATGGCACATACTAAGGAAAGCTCATTGTGAGACTGGCTCTAGTGGCTGT
>NC_045741.1:31517703-31518195 GCF_008692095.1 Etheostoma spectabile
CAAGGCTGAATTTTGGGAAAGAGACTTCAGATACAGTATTAGGGGACCACTGAGGTCTGTATAAAAACATCCAAAAAGCACCATGTCATGGGACCTTTAAGAAAAAAACTTCACTTAAGTGTATTTAGTGTGTGCCGTAAGATACTGTAATTTGAACATCCTGATAACACAATACCATCAGTCACATACTGCACCTTATGTGCAGTGTTTAGACCAGGTACTTTTGCTGGAATGTCAGGTAGGGATGTAAGGATTACCGGTGTTATGGTAAACCATGATAAAAATGGTTACCGTTTTCATTTAAAATATTATTATCATGGTGTGGAAACCGTGTCTTTAATCATTCTCATCTTCATCCAAGTCTCCTGAAGTTGCTGCACAGGTGCACTGCGTAGCTTGCAATGTGCGTTACTACAAACAAAACACATGACAGCACTCAGTCCTCTTAGAGGGCTGATAAATGTCCTAAGTCTGAAGCATGGGCATATTTTG
>NC_045741.1:31518205-31530252 GCF_008692095.1 Etheostoma spectabile
GAATGCTGAAGGACAGTTGATTGAAGCCATCCTGTCTGAAGAACGTGCAGGAAAAAAAGTTGCTGCTAAATGTATTGAACACACTTTTGGAAATAACGCGATAATATCAGATAATTTTGGTCAATTTTGGTGAGGTTACATTTCCATACTGTTACATCCCTCATGTCAGGCCGTGTGCTATGAAATGAAACCGACAGCTCCCCGTGAAAGGGGATTGTCTTTGATCCTGGAAGACTTTTGGATCCTTTGGCTTGTCTCTGTCTTCTTGAGCTAAATGTTTGTCTGAGTGCTGCTGTTAAATTATTAGTTCAGTCAGTGACACTTGCCAAAACAACTGAGCATCACACAGACAGTTCAGTAAGATGGCTGCAATAAACACAGCTGGTCCCTTTAGGCTTTACATGAAAAATGTATCCCAGAGAAAAACAACAAACGCCACAGATTATTACGAGGTTACACTGCCACATGTTACATGCTATTATACTGTACACATGTTACATGGAGTTTGTTGACATGAAGGAACAATCAGCTTGATAAGCTGCTCCCTAACATGCTTCCCCAAGCCCCCGTTCCTTGTGTTTCATTGGTGTTTTTTGATGATAAAAGAATTCGCAGAGCAATAATTGATTACTTCGGAGTGAAATAACACCAGACAGGATGACATTTAGAATGATAATGGCTTAGTTCCCTCTGCAGCCTCAAAGGACCACAGGCTGCCCCATGTTCTGCAGGAGGGTGTGGTTAGATGGCTGCAATGAGTCTGTTGAGGACAAACTGAAATACATATTGACGTACATGGCAACACCAGAGTAGCAAGGTTTCATAAAACTATGTTATTGGCAGTTAGTAAAGGCCTAAGCTATATCAACAACATCTGATATAGACTAGGTATAGTCTATACTAACCTAGTCTATACTTGGTGATGAAGACATTTCCGAGATTTTTCAAGTCAGCATGGTAGTCACAGATGTTTGTGTCTATAGACCATTTCCCCCAAATGTAAAATCATTTTTTTCCCTTACTGCTGCGCCATATTTAGACAGGCTTGTTCGGGTCTGTAATGTTTAGCCCCATAGTGGAAGAAGGAGGAATAGACTCAGGAGTTCTTCACCTGGTGCTTTGATTTATTTCCTCAGCAGTCACAAGGAAATGCAGTATTGCAAGGATGACTTATTGATAAATTAACAGAACATGAAAACTAAATACTAACTATTGAAATTATCATCACCACCTAATATCAAACAAAATGATAAAAAAGGCTAAATCAGGCCCTGACTATTTGGGCCCTAGCAACTGCACTCTTCCCGGCCAAAGACGTTTTTCCCCAGAGGAGCCTCGGCCTCTTTCCTTTATAGCAGAAGCCCCTCCTACAAGACAAACCAAAGTTAATTGGAAATCAATCAAACACCATTATGTCAATTCAGCATTCCCAAACCTTTATGGCTTCATGAATACACGCTATATCAACAATAACATCAAAAATGAAATGTTACATGCTGAACAAGCTTCTCAAAACAGAACTCTATGCATTCTGTACACCCCTCTGCACTGGCTGACACTTGGGCCATTCCAGATCTTCCCCGCTATAAATTACTCCAGAGTCTATCACTTCCTGTTTGCCAATTCAACCCAGATCCCTGCTTGCAATGAGAACAGGTGAATAAAACTAAAATAAAGTACTTGAAATTAATTATGTATGTGTTATCCAACCGTGATTCCTAGTCTTTTGACTGAAATAAAATGACAAACCTTGATGCAAGCCCACATGCTAATGATAATTCTCACGCTAACCGTCCCCTATTACTGCACATACTAAGGATAGCTTAGCATGATACCACATGCTACCCCCGGTTTAAATGAAGGCATGGGCTAGCCCCATGACAGGGTCTATTGGCGTCAATTTATGAGGCTCTGGGTCGGGACGTACATTTGACCGGACATGAACCCTGATCTCCTGGGGGAAGTCCTGTGTTGTTTGACCCATCCCACCCCAACCTACCTCTGTATGTGGATTTCAGGTCTTTCATACTACTCCCTACCATTGTCGCTCTTAATATGACGTCATCTTACAGCTCTGCTTACCATTATCTTCAACCAGAGAGTCTCCCTCCAGACCAACGGGGAAGTTGATAAGCGGTGTAGCAGTGAGGACAGCCATCACGAGTTCAGAAGAATCCATCCTCATAATGTACAAGTTCACTGACAGAGCCAGTGATACATCAAGACGTAGAGCCCAGTGATTCATCCATAACTGTATGAAAGAATGATGGTTACTCAACACTGGGGCCACTTTTAGTCTCCCTGCTGCTTTTTATAATTAATCTCTTTTTGATTTAGAGCATGAGCTGCACCATGGCCAGGGAATGGAGCCCATTTTCACCTCACTGTTAACGGCTTACATTGTTTATGATAACAGCTTTTATTTATTTCTTCTAAGAAGCTGAGAAAGCGAAAGACCATTGTCTTTTCTGGCTAGTCAGCAAGGTCAGGAAGCAGAATACAAATGCCCTGTACCTCTGAATCACTGCTGTTGAAGCAGCCACTCGTGTTGGGAATAAAACAGGCTGACTAATGTCCTTTGGCATTCATCAGTAAAGCAAACACAATTAACAATAAAGGTTCCTTTAAATTAGCACTGATTGTTATTTAAAGCACCCATATTATGCTCATCTTCAGGTTCATAATTGTATTATGAGGTTATACCAGAATAGGTTTACATGGTTTCATTTTTTGTTGTGCCGCACATTGCTACATATTATGTTTCTCATACTACCAATAACTGCAGCTCCTCTGTCTCAAACACTCCGTCTGAGCTATTGGCCCGCCTTCCTGAAAAGCCCACTCCGCTCTGATTGGTCAGCTGGCCCACCCTGTTGTGATTTGTCAACCAAATTTACACATAGGTTGGTTTTTTCAATCAGTGACATCACTAATTGAGGAATTTCAAACAGTAATGTGTGCGAGGCGTTTTCAGGCAGTTGAGTATTATTATTTTTTTTACCCTATTAACGTATTACATAAAAAAAAAAAAAAGTATGATAGGGGTTCTTTAATGTCCACTAACAAACTGGCCATTTTGCCACTGGCCCAGGAGGATTAATTGAGTGATATTTAAGGTCCAATAACTTTACATTTTTACAATTATTTTGCTAATAGCTTGATATGACAATTACAGCTGGAGTGCTACTTAACTCTGTGCTCTGGGGATTTACAATAGGCATGATCTTTATAACCATTTCTCACAATGGCCACTATTTTGTTGCAAATCAAGCACATTGGTCTCGTACTCTCATGCTATTCATCCTTAAATACACTATTGTTATGTGTGCTGCTTGTATATTGTATTGTTTGTGAGTATATGTGGATTTGGTTAGGTTCCATCAGTGATTCTGCTTCTTACGATAAGTAAGTGTATCACAGTACATAACTTTTTAAGTAGTTTGATCGCTTCACACCCTTTTTTTTGCTGGTCTTCAAAAGAAATTTGTCCTGAAAAACACATGGACGTAATACCATGCGCAAGACTGTGTTTTTTTTTTGGTTTTCCGATAAATGAACAAACAACAAACCAGGGTTGCAAATTGCGGGTGTGCTGATTTGCAGCGATAAAACAAAGAAATGGATGAAAGTGTTATTTTTGGCACACATGTTCACAGAATAGTTTTCCCAAATCTTTCCTTTTTAAAGATCGTTTTCTCAAGGTGCATCATCAACTTTGGATTGTATTGCACATGCAACACACAAGCCATTTTCTCACGTAAACTCCAGACAATGTCTGGACCTGATTTGTCGGACCTGTTGCCCTTTCACACATTTAGTACACAATAGGACATTTTAGGCAAGGGTTGGCGCCTGGGTAGCGCATGCATGTGGCAGGACATGACATTGGTTACACTGGTCATGTAGCAGGTTTGTAACTTGGGCATAAACAATCAAGTCTTTTGTTCTTCGTTGAATTTGTCTGACGATTTCGGTGTCGACCCTTGCCGAAAGAAGACCCAGAACCTTGCTTTTTCTCCAGTTAGACATTTTTATTGGCGTCATGTAAATCAACCTTGTTCTTCAGCCACAGCGGTCTATTGTCTTCCAGTTTCGCAGGTGCCACATGATGGAAACATCATCAACTTGACTCGTAATGGCTGTGAGCTGGACTGGCAGCTAGAAGGCCTTTGGTTGGGAGGGAGAATTCTGAGTGGCTGTGTCTGTAATGCAGCGTGACTTTCCAATAAGCAGATTCAGCTAAATGTAACTAATCAAAAAGGCTCCATTGCAACATTATCAAGCATGATGGGGGGCATACTGCAAATATATTCACCCACCATTGGAAATAAGTAAAAGAAAAACCAAAGGAGTATAAATACAAGAATCTAAGTGTTTTGGTTTTGCACTATCAATACATTTTTAACAGAACTAAGGCTTTAACATTGACTTCTGTTGAAAACATGTGGACACACAGGCAAAAAACAAATATTATAAATTGTGTCAAATGGTTAGCTTGTAAAGGAAGGGTTTGAAAGACAATTTAATTTTTTTTGGGCCACGCCAGTTCACCCCCAAATCATTCCTGGAGAAGCCAAGGGGCTCCAACGTCTGAAAGGCTGACTTTACAGCAGTACAAACCCTCCTTCATCCCTCTCTGTATGCTTCCTTCTTCATCTCTGTTTGTCTCATTCTGCTCTAAACACAACCTCAGGGATGAGCTCTGACATCTAAAGAATAAATGAGAAACTGAAAATTTGATTTTCTGCTGCCCCAGAATACTGACTATGAATAGATCCCAGTGACACAAGACATACAAAGCAAATAACAGTGCAGTAATTTAAGTGCCATACTTAATTTCAAATTTGATGTTCTTGTACTTTACGTAAGTCTTTTCTTTTTATGCCACTTTCTACTCTGCTACAGAGAGAAATACTGCACTTTGTACTCCACTACATTCATCTGACAGCTTTAGTTACTAATTACTTTACAACCTTCACACTACACACTCAAAACACATGTAGTTTGTGAAATACAATGTTTTATTATAAATTAAACTGAAAAGGTTAGATGATCAAACACTTACTTGATTGATAGAACTGTACTGAATACAATTACCTTTAATACTTTAAGTACATTTTCCTGACGATACTTACATACTTAAACTTAAGTAACGATTTCAATGCAGGACATTTACTTGTAACAGGGTATTTTAAAGTGTGGTATTACAAACATAGTACTTTAACTTAGGATCTGAACACTTCTTCCACTACTGGTTTTATTTGTACTCATAGTAAACAATGCTGTTTTACTTGCTTAGTCTTAGGCAGGGTCCTTATGTAGGATCCTAGCGGCCTGAGGGTAGAACCCCCCCCCCCCCCCCCCCCCCTCCCCGCCTGAGCCTCTCAGTGCTAGCCTGGTGTATCCGGTACCTTCTTCACCAACCTTAACACAGAGAAAAATAAACATTATCCTGGTTGTTGGGATCATTAAGAATTCTCCTAGCCTTATCCTTGCCACTCATTGAGGGTTCTTGGGGCCTTGTTTGTTGCTGTTTGGGTACCAGGCAGTGATGTTCCCCGTCACAACGCTTTTGACGATGCAGGAGTAGTAAAGATGGTGGACTTGAACCACATGGGCATGACCGACTGATCCGGACACAGGTTAAATATCATTGTAAACACCAGCAATAGTTGGTCAACACATGGTTACCCTCTGGTCCTGCGGCTTTCTTGGTGTTCGCCGCATGCTGAAGCCCCCCTGGCGTCATGCTCCAGAAGAGAGATCTTCTTCATTTGCTTGTTTTTTGTTTTTTGCTTGTCGACTACTGATGGCCTCATAGTGGGCATACGAGTTGTGTAGCTCACTTTCTGTAGACACGCCATCCTGTGGTTTAGTGTCTTGCTCAAGGACACTTTGACATGTGGCCGAAGGGATCAAACTGCCAATCTTTGGGGCCGACTTTCTCTACTTAGCATAATGAATTAGCATGCTGGACAACTGCAGTGAATATTACCTATAGAGGAGAGACAGAGCTGCAAGGGCAGGGGGTTGCTTCAGATCACGTGTCGAATCAGGTTCACAATGCACATTGGCCCACCTAGTTTTTGTCCCTTTTTTCCCAAGTTTATGTTGAGGGCCGACTAACTCTACCTCTGAGCCAAAGACATCCTAACTTATCCTAGCTTAGATAGATAGATAGATGTTTATTGATCCCAAGAAAAATGGGAAATTTCGGTGTTACAGCAGCAAAATCAGTCACAAAGCACAGAATATAAATATAAATGAAATACTAGGGAAAATATACATACATACAATATACATGAAATAATAATATGAATAAAGTAAAAAGAACAAATATTTGAATATGTACAGGATGGGGAAACAAAAATGTGCAACTGCTTAAATAATATGCTAAAATGTTGAAGTGTATGCTAGATGTAAATGAACCAATTGACAAGGAGGAGTGGGTGGGCTTGTAATCTATCACATTTCATAATCGTTGCTTCGTGCTTCTGGGATTGGCTGATTTTGAATTGTCCATGTTTCTAGACTGCAGTACCATTTTGTAGTCTGCCGTGTCTACGTTTTTTCAAATGGTTCTGGTAATCCTTGGTTTCTGGTTGTGGAATGATTTAACTTTTAAGGGGGTTCAGATGCCTCTGCTTTACAAATTAAATCTAACACAAACCCAGTGACCATTTGACGTTGGCGTTGATGGTGGTGTCCTGGAACAGGCCCTAGACTAGGGTATACAGGGTGTACAGGGGAGTTGCATATGAAGTGGTTTGGGATCTTTCTGTGAGTAATTATGAGTACAATTTGGTTTTGATGAATTCTACAAACAGCAATACCAGAGGCCAATCAATCTGTCCGTTCCAAACAGGCACATCTTCAACGGGCACTGCACTTGTGTGGTTGATGGAGGAAAGTGAATGTGTGATTGAGTGCAGGGTCCATGCTCCAAGGTTGAGAAAGCTGGGTTCATGGTACAGGTCAGTCAGCAGTCTGGGCTCCAGATCCTCTGGATGTGCTATGTCGCGCCATAGACATAGAGACAAGTCCAGACTTGTCTCAACAGGTGCCACTACGCAGAAGAGCTTTTACTATACAAACACACCTCCTATACCAACGTACCTCCATTACAACATGCAACATCTAAAGCAGGGGTGTCAAACTCAATTTCATTAAGGGCCAGACTAGAAAATGAGAATCACATCAAGGGCCAGATTGAATGTCTCATTTAGCTTTCACACACAGTTTTGGCCTCACAAAGTCCCCAAAAAGTTGGCAAAAAATTACTAAGCCATCAAAATGAATTTAAAAAAATGTAGCAACAAAATGGTCTAAAAAAGGGACAAAAACACGAGAAAAGGTATTGAAAACGGTAAAAAAAGCCCCATAAACTTGGGAAAAAAGGGTAAAAAAAAACAAGGTGGGTCAATATGTATTGTGAACTTGAAATTCAGGCCGGGGCTAGATTTGACACAAGGATCTAAAGCAACCCCACCCCCCCCCACCCTGGCAGCTCTGTCTCTCCTCTAGACAGACCGCAATAATCACTGCATTCGTCCAGCATGCTAATTCATTATTTTAAATTACATTCTAGACAGAAAGTTCACTGTTTTTCTGACTCCTGTCCCCTTTCTGTCCTTTTCATCAGTGGACTGATGAGGATTCAACGAACTACGTGAGTAGCCACAGTGTTGAGTGGACAGGGGTTATGGGGAGTGTGTTTTCTCTGCGTGGGTACTAACAGGATTATTTCTCCACCCAGTGTGGGCGTGCAGCAGCTATCCAAACAAGTCATTTATATAACTACAGTTATATACTCACCCTGGCCCTATTTCCACCGGGTATTAGCATTTAATCTGCATCTGGATACAGTATCTGGATAATGACAGCTGATCATGGATCATTGCCTTTACACTTGGTAAATGATATCTTGATACATGAGCAGATCTCAGAGGAAAAGGTAGAGATATGTGGGCTACACTTGCTAAAGAAGTATGTACTATGGTTGTCTAGTAGCCTTCTCCCTTTGCTTTACTACGTCATACCTCATCCTTACATCCCCAAGACAGTTTCTAACAGGTGGGATACTGTCACCTCATTCCAGCTTAATACCAGAAACTCAAAACCATCAGATTTCAGAGAGCTGACAGCTCTTCTGAAGGGGAAAGTCCCTCTTGAACTCATAACTGTGGCTTCTTTTTCTTTTCTAACTCACATCGCTGTGTCGTGTTTGCTCCTATCATGAATTTTGATGGAGTGTGTGTTTTTGTGTGTGTGTGTGTGTGGGGGGGGGTAGGGTATTTAAATGCCTTGCACGTGGGTCAGGTGGGGGTGTCATGGGGTCATGCATTGGGCTTTGATATGAACAGAGAGTACATAAGACTCATGAACCAATGTTCTCTGCTGAAGACCGACGACAACTGCAAATACTGTGTGTGTGTGTGTTGTGTGTGTTGTGTGTGTGTGTGTGTGTGTGTGTGTGTGTGTGTGTGTGTGTGTGTGTGTGTTGTTGTGTGTGTGTGTGTGTGTGTACAGCCTCCCAGGTACTGAGCAGTTGCAGCTGTAAACGCTGTTTTGGTTTTATTCTAGAAGTGTATTTGGGGTTGTGGTTGTACTGTCTGATTGCACAGGGATAAATATTTGTGTATCTGCCACGGTAATACAGAACACATACGTGCAGCGATGTACTTCAGACTCTACGATAGTAATTGTCAAACAAGTGTTAAGCCTCTAGTTCAGTGTCTCCTGCTGCCTCCACTCTCCACTTACCTTGAATCACCTGGAGTCTGCATAAACTCAGTTTTTTGCTACCTACCATCCAATAAATGCTGAGACTGCTTATTGATTCTACTTGAGTCCAGCTCCTGTTGGTTTATTTTGCAATAAAAACTCCACAGAGACTAGCAGTGCATACAGCTTTTGTTTACAAGCTTACATCTTCTGTGCTGAGCATGAAAATTACAGTATCCTTCCAATATATTCCTTTTCTGCAATGCTGACCTGTTCAACTGTGCAACTTCATAATGGCAACGGCCATGTTGTTTATATAGCAACCTTCGTTATAGTTTTTTTCATTATTTTCATTAAAAACAGCACAGACGTTAGAACAAAGCATCAACAATATAAATAAGAGTATAAGCATCAACATAAAATAGGCAATCTACAAAAAGACACAATTGTGATGATAGAAGTAGACACACTCTGTAATTAATCAAATGCCTCAAGAAGCCATCTCACTTTAACATCTTACAGTTCCAGATTTAATTAGTGGTTAGTGCTTATCTATGGTGCAAGGTTATTAATTAAATGTAAATGTGTTGTATTTTATATAGCGCTTTTCTAGTTTTGACGACGACTTAAAGAGCTTTTGCATAGTAAAGGAACCATTCACCATTCACACACATTCGTACACTGTGGCCGAGGCTGCCGAATAAGGTGCCACCTTTCACCCATTCACACTCCGATGGCCAAGGACACTTCAACATGGGACTGCAGGGCCAGGGATTGAACCACCAACCTTCCAATTGGCAGGCAACTACCACTGAGCCACAGCCACCCTTCTTACAAATGTTACTTGAGTGGTTATATTTGTTATTGTTATCTGTATCTGGATTTCGTCTCAGGATCATGAAAAACAGACAAAAACAAACAATGATCTGTCTCACTCGTCATGTCACAGTGGGACACTCAAGGGAACTCTACAACACCCAAGACAAGGGCCGCGGGATGGATGGAGGTAGGTGGGCTAGCACTATAGTGCTAGCAACCTTCTCCAGGGGCTCTGATTACCTTCTAACTGGGAATCCACATCAAAAGCCAGATGTCAGCCGAATTGAAGTGCTCAGTCTGTTCAATCAACAAAACATCCACTGATCCATTTCTGTCCTCAGAACCAGCTGTCGATTTGTCTTTGCCAGGCTGACTGACAGCAATTTTTAACGGATAAGCTCTATAAGAAGGATACAAGAAGAAAACAGCATTGGTTTTTTTCTCTCAGCAGTGTCCTGCTTCCATTGACCTGAGACACAACATAGTGTTGATATATCTGTCGGCTGTGCCTGCCTAATTAAGATCCGCAGTGTAGGCCAAATCATTTTAATGAGAATGCCTAATAATACCAGGTTTAAGTGCAAAGCCTCCATGATTAGATGTCATTATCCAGATACAGATTGCATGGTATTAGCAAGTGGAGATGGGGTCATTAGATCCAACACCATCCATCTTCATCCGCTTATCCGGGGGGCCTATGACGCGGGGGCAGCAGCTCCAGTGGGGGACCCCAAACTTCCCTTTCCCGAGCCACATCAACCAGCTCCGACTGGGGGCTCCCAAGGCGTTCCCGGGCCAGGTTGGCGATAAAATCCCTCCCCCTAATCCTGGGTCTTCCCCAAACTCTCCTCCCAGCTGGACGGTCCTGGAACACCTCCCTAGGGAGGCCCCCAGGAGGCATCCTTACCAGATGCCCGAACCACCTCAACTGGCTCCTTTCAACGCGAAGGAGCAGCAGCTCTAATCCGAGCTCCTCTCGGATGATTGAGCTTCTTGCCTATCTCTAAGGAAGACACCAGCCCCCCTTCTGAGGAAACCCATTTCGGCCGCTTGTACCCTGGATCTCGTTCTTTCGGTCATGACCCAGCCTTCATGACCATAGGTGAGGGTAGGAACTAATCTGCCCGGTAGATCGAGAGCTTTAAAAATCCAACACATTAGGTTAAAAACACATTTTCCCATCATGGTGCCAGGATGCTTAAACCAAGACATGCAAAAACATACAAAATTGACAAAAATCTTTAGAACCCAAATCACACCAAAACAAACTAGCCCCCCAATAATATAAATCTTCATCAATGACCTGTCACTGCAGACAAGCTCTGACCTGACCCTTTGACAACTTGCTATTCATTGGAAGGTAGTTCCTCAGAATTGCACTAAGGAGCTTCTAGCTTCATTATATATCAGAGAGATAGGATGGTGTACATTTGAAGCAGCTGGTGTCCACACTTCTAATAAAACCCAACAGCATATGTGGGAAATCATGAAGACAGCCTTTTAAGTCAGTCGGACATACTGTGGCATGCTTCTTGTTGTATATGATATGTCAATTTGAGCCTATCCATCTGTCCGACTCCCTGACTTCAAACACTTTTTCAGAGGAAGATAAAAACACTTTATTGTTGCCAGACGCGACAGCAACGCTGTCCCCACGATAGCACCACAACTGCTCAAGATGCAGTCACAAAACTCTACAGTTGTGTCTTTTGGATCAAAATAAATGCCATATTGGAAGATGGGTGTGACCCGAGCAAGATTGTTTCCTCCAGCAACATTGCCCCTGTTCATCTTGATAATACAGAATACATTGTTAAGGAACTACATCCACAATAGAAAGTAGTTCCAAAACTGTCTGTTTGGCTAAATACCTCTAGAGAGTTTGGACTAGGGTGGGACAAGGGGGGAAATATGCATTTTAAATATTTTCCTTTGTATTTTGTTCATAAAGCCTCATGAAGCTTCATGAATCATTTCATTTATTTTCTGAGCTCACTAGATGGCGCTCTTGGTTAAAAGAAAAATGCCCTAGGAATGGTAAAGCAGTGTACTTTTAGCCTTTTGTTGAGCAGGGAGCGCCATCTAGTGGGTTCAGAGACTAAAGGAAATGGTTCATGAAGCTTCATGAGGCTCCATTTGGCAATCAGGATATTTCTGTTGAATTATCCCTTCAAGTCACAGCCAGTGTTAAATGTGTTAGAAAACACTTTTTTCGCCAGTAACTACTCAAAACTCTGAAAGGCTCATTACTTCTTTATTATCTCCACCAGCTGGATTCCACTGGGCGCAGCTTGTGCGGAGTGTTTCAGAAGGAGGAGCATTTTGCCTGCCCAATTTTGTTGACCTGCAATATTTGTTGATTTGGTACCATAAGTAACTAATGGCGTTTTCCACTGCGTGGTATCTCCTCGACTCGCCTCGACTCTACTCTACTCTACTCGCCTTTTTTGGTTTTCCATTACAAAAAAAGTCCCTGGTACCTGCTACCAGGGACTTTTTTTAGT
>NC_045741.1:31530262-31550704 GCF_008692095.1 Etheostoma spectabile
TCGAGGTTCCAAGCGAGCTGAGGCGATACCAAAAGGTGACGTGGAAACCTGCAGAGTGCTGGTTGGTCGGAGAGAATCGTCGCTTATCACTGCGTTTTTAGCAAACAAGAGTGCGGAGTGTGTGTCTGGAACAAACGCGACATTTAGGAAAAAAAATCTAGCCAGACTCCGACAGATTATCTACTCTCTGCACTATTCTCACTTTTCAACTGTTCAATATAAAGAGCTATTGAGGACTTTTGCATGTTGTTTCCAATATTGCACACTGTTACTTTAAAAAAACAAGACAATATATCGAAGAAAAGTTTTTATTTAGCTATTCAAGTAGCGCATCAAACCCTCCCGTACATCTCGGTCTTTTTCCTCTGCACCCTGTGACAGTGTCCCCCCTCCCCCTGGGTCTGCTGTCCCGGATGTATCCCATTCATTGTCATAAGCCTTTCCATAACTCTCATAAAGATTATACAAAGCAGGTCAGGCCCAGAAATTTCACCATCGAACGCCCACCAGACGGTCTGCGGCTGCGATTTTGCAAAGCGCGAGTGCTCTGAAACACAAAAAGTACACAGCATACACATTTTGGTGTGTAATCATGGTTGCTAAAGTTCATGTACTCTATATAGCGTATAGTAAATACTGACCGGGGCCCATAACACATGCAAATGTTAGCTGGTAAACGTTACCAGGAAACTTAACTTACCCTCTTGTGTCGGCGAACAATAGTCATGTCGACGTCTGAACTCCGTCAGAATTCCCAAACTCTTGTTTTTTTTAGCGGTGATCATTGTTGCTTCCTTCAGCTTCTTTTGAAACAAAAAAATTCTTCTGGCTGTGGCGAGTAGCCGACGTGCTGTTGTGAGTCGCGTTGAAAATTACATCATCACGCGTAGCTATGGTGACCAGCCACGCTGAGGCGTTACTCAATCTGCAATGGAAAACGGACGCAGAATGTGTCGAGTCGAGTAGAGACGAGGCGAGTCGAGGCGAGCTGTTACCAGCTGTGGAAAAATGCCATAAGTGTTGTGGCTTTGGCTTTGAAGCATAAAGGGGATCATGATCAGCCTAATATTTTTTTTTGCACATATATGACTGTATGATCAAGGACATCTCGTGGTTGCGGTGATTCACAATTTTTGGAAAACCCACTTTATTGAATGTTTTATCCCGGCATTGACTGCAACATATCCAAAGGCATTCAGTGCATTAATTCCTGTTGGCAGCACATTGACGTGTGCAGATTGCCCTCAACATTACCATGTTGACCGAAAACCCGCCCAGTGTATCGCCACCATGAGTGATGAGTTAACTGACAGAGGCATTTCAGCAGCTCTCTGGCATTATTAAATGTATTCAACAACCACCAAATCAAACGAGACCATACAGTTATTGATATATGACGTATGGATAAAAAATGTGGGGATGATAGGTCCTGTAGTATGCGGGATGAGCGGCAGACATACGTTCAGACAGACAGACAGATAGATAGAAAGGCAGACAGTCAGACACCAACAGAAAGCATGATTCCAGCAGAAATAATAGCAACACTAATGGAATGAAAGATATTGGCACATTACCAATGGCAGCATTTCAAAGCATATATTTAAAAAAGTAACAAAAATGTTACCTATCACAGTAACGCAATAGTTGTGGGTGGAAAGTCATTTAGTAACGTTTTAATGAGGTAACTAGTAACTGTAACTAATGAGGATGTATCAGTAACTAGCACTGGGAACGCTGGTCCCAGCATCATGTCCAGTAAGTGGAATCTCTTTGATTGCAGTCTCAGTATCACGCGGCACTTCTGATGTTAGAGAACTAGTTGATCTATGTAGTGGTCTCCTGCAGCTACAAAGTTTTACACAAGCACTTTATTCATTCCTCACAGCTTTGAAATTTCCTTTCATAACGTTACATCATTTTAATAGGTTAACAGCGTGCTAGCAAGTAGCTGATTAGGAATCAGAATTAATGGGAAATAAACAGAGATATTCTTTGAAAGTAGGATGGGTAGATTTTTAAACTTAAATCTTAGTCTCATTTTGAACTGGAACATTTTTCGCCGCCATTGCATAAATTACATTTATTTGGGAGGGCAAAGGGAGAAACACATGGCAGAGATCTGCACTTTACTGAGCGCACTTTTCTAGTTTATATACAATGTTTTTAATTATTTTGTTGGCCTAAAACGGGTAAAATAAAAAATAAAAATCTTTATATTCTGTGAACTGGACGAGGCTCCAGACCCCCACCCGACTTCCACCACCACTTTGTCTCAGCAAAGAATTAGTGGATAATGATAATGGTTAATACATTGGATTGACATCACTTGAAGTCTCTTTTATATAGGCCTTAGTGGTCCCCTAATACTGTATCTGAAGTCTCTTTAATATAGACATTAGTGGTCCCCTAATACTGTATCTGAAGTCTCTTTTATATAGACCTTAGTGGTCCCCTAATACTGTATCTGAAGTCTCTTTTATACAGACCTTAGTGGTCCCCTAAAACTGTATCTGAAGTCTCTTTTATACAGGCCTTAGTGGTCCCCTAATACTGTATCTGAAGTCACTTTTATATAGGCCTTAGTGGTCCCCTAATACTGTATCTGAAGTCTCTTTTATATAGACCTTAGTGGTCCCCTAATACTGTATCTGAAGTCTCTTTCATATAGACCTTAGTGGTCTCCTAAAACTGTATCTGAAGTCTCTTTCCCAAAATTCAGCCTTGGTGGGGGGGAAGGTGGAGGCTGGGGGTGTTGGGCTTGACCAACTGCCACTTTGCTCGTTTGAAAGCCACGATATTTCTCTATCATGGGTGGGCCAAATTCTCTGGGCAGGCAAAGCAGAGAAAGGGGGCGGTAACCTTGCCCCTTGTGACCTCATAAGGAGCAAGATTCCAGATTGGCCAATCCGAGCTTTAATTTTCTCAAAGGCAGAGCAGAATACCCAGGGCTCGGTATACACCGATGCCATTTCTAGCCCCTGGGGGACCATAGGCAGGCTGGGGGAGTGCATATTCATGTTAAAAAAAAACTCAAAGTGAAATGTTCACGTCATGTGACCTTTAAAGAAATTCCAATGAACCAGAGCACGTTTTTTTCCCATCCCGGATTGCCGTGTGAACCAGCCAGATCCTCCTCCGCAAGGCTGGGGAGGAATGCGAGACTATACCGATATGACTGTGGTTGAAACTTGGTCTCCAACATTCAGTGACGTATCAGTCAGAAAGGCCCAGTGGTGGAAGTAGTATTCACATCTTTTACCTTAGTAAATCTAAAAAGTCCTGCATTGAAAAAATGTCACTTAAATGAAAGTATGTACGTATCATCAGGAGAATGCACTCAAAGTATTAAAAAGTACTCTAATTTTCACATTTTAGAAACTGGTGATCAAAACAGCTCTGTCAATCAAATAAGTGTTTTATGGTCTAATCATTTCAGCTGGTAGTTTAAATTTTACTAAAACATTCGGGTTTCTCAATTTGTCAAGTGGAGCGGAGTAAAAAGAAAGTAAAGGACAACTTCCTCAACATCTGTATTTAAGTAACGTTCTTGAGAAAATGTACTTAGTTACCTTTTGCCACTAATTGTCCTCCCTTAGTGTAAATCTCAGCGCAGATGAATCAGCAGACTGTTGTCCCTGCTAATAAGCTTTTGTAGTGGAGCTGTAACATTAGTGCAAACCCTCCTAGCTGGTAATAATGGTTTAAAACGGACGGGAGGTGGAGGACAGCAGCACTTGATGTTTGACACATAGGAAGTCACTGAACATTGATTGGCTCCTGTTAAGCCAGACATTCCCCTCACAGGAGCTTTTGTCTCCTGACTTCATATGTTCAGTCCTTGGGAATTCATCCCCACACACACACACACACACACAGGCTTGCTGTGCTTTTGAAAAAGACCAGATACACGACCCGTTTTAGATTGGTTTTTTTTTCTTTCTTTCTTCTCTCCAAATGGAAGACTTCTCTGTGCAACAAAGTGGAAGGAATACCACACAGATTAATAATGAGGCTTTTAAGTAGCTTCCCATGAGTCACATTTCCCCCCCCCCCACCCCCCCCCCCCCCCCCCCCCCCCACCACAAAAAAACAACCCCCCCCCCCCCCCCCCCCCCCCCCCCAACACCCCCCCCCCCCCCCCCCAACCCCACCCCCCCCCCCCACAACCCCCCCCCCCCCCCCCCCCCCCCCCCAAAAAAAAACCAAACAAACACCCCCCCAAACCCCCACACCCACCCCAATTATTTTTATCCTTTCAACCTTCTAGCCCTGCAGAGGAGACTGAAGAGGGATAGAGATATATATATATATATATATTGTGATTCATGAGAGGCTACACGGCTCTCGCGGGACAGTTCAGCAGTGCAAGACACAAAGTTAGAGTGTAACAAAGGTTTTTAATATTGTTCTTGGGAATTAACACAAAATGTAAGCCAATGTCAAAAAGGTAACTCAGGATAATGGTTGCTCTTGCAACAGTCCAAACTTAAACAATGTCTCTTCAAACCAAAACATAAACCTGATTCCCTCAGGTAAATCTCTTCTTGAAAAACAGGTCTTCAGCCTACTTTTGACAGGTCGCAGCCCTTGGCCTATCTGTCGGTAAGAACCTCTCAGTCTCAGGTAGTATTCCAGTCTTCAGTAAGTATTCCATTCTTTCAATCCTTCCCATGGAAAGTGCCGCTTCGATCCTCTGTAGATCCTCTGAGAGCACAACTTGAGCTGTCTCCCAACAACACACCTCACCACTGTGGCTCTGGGCTTTAAGCTGCCCTCAGCTCATCAGGCCCTGATTGGTCTCAGGTGTGTTGGGATGCCGGGTGCTTGGAGGTGGAGTTCCCAACTCCCCAGCAGATGTGCCAAAGCTGCCCGTGACTGCAGCCATCTCAGGGGTACTTACGGCCCTCCAGAACGCAGCCTCTCGTGACATCACATATATATTATATAATATATATAATACACACAACACCACACACACACACACCACACACACACACACACACACACACAACACACACACACACACACACACACACACAGTATATATATTAACTCTTGAGGTCCCAGCTGATTTCTGATCGTACATGTTTGCTTCAAAACCTTTTAAACTTCCTGTGATAGGTTAAAATTGCAGGCATTAAATAATAATTAGATTTTGGTTGCTGCTGAACCCCTGGCTGCTTGAGGGCCTCGCTAATTTGCCCTATCTCTCCAAGGATGGCATAGCGAGCCCTGGCTGAGGCGGAGGCGCCGGTCTGATGGGGGAAATGGAAGCCACTGGGTGTTCTCTGCTGGAGTATTCTTCGTCGCGCACACACACACACACACACACACACACACACACACCATCCAACCACCATCCCCTGCCATTTTTCTTTCTCATCACAAGCTGCAACCCCCACTCCACTCATCACTATCGCTTCTGAGAGGAGTGGGCCTTTTCCAAACCTTTAATGAACTCCCAGCTGCTACAGAATGTACATGTTGCTGTATTTACAGGTTTAAAGCTGTGAAGGAGCAAGTAAGAACGTGTGCTCTAATGTGTGGGCAATCATTTTGGGAAAGGGAACATATTAAGTTTGATATGCGTCTGAAGTCTCATTTTATTGCTGTTTTGGCCTTTGTGTGTTTTATGTTTTTATGTTTTGTAGTCTTGCTTTGCCAGACCTTCCTCCACAGCGCTGTGGAAGAAGGGCTGGCAAGTCCATACAGCATTCCAGGATAGGAAAATAACATGCTCTTGTTATTGTCATTTCTTTAAACTAATCACAATTGTCTTGGGCGGCACTATTTGCCGGACGGAGCATCTGCAGTATAGCTTCGGAAAGACATTTGTTTTTGTAGAACATGTGT
The DNA here is from genome assembly GCF_008692095.1 of Etheostoma spectabile. NCBI lineage: Eukaryota > Metazoa > Chordata > Actinopteri > Perciformes > Percidae > Etheostoma > Etheostoma spectabile. The sequence continues at coordinate 31,536,116 of NC_045741.1, forward strand.
GCGTTCTAAAGTTTTAGTCATGCAACCGGAAACTCCGATTGGACTGATAGTCTAGCTAGCTGTCTGGAAACACAAAAAAAGCAGAAGAAAAGGAACAACAGTAAATAGAGTGACATTGTGCGGATATTCCGGGGCAACGGAGCTCTCCCGGAAGTGAACCGTTGTGGACATAGAGTATTTTGTATATGGTGAATGTTTATGAGTGTGTAACATGGGAATGAGTAGCATTACCAGTGTATTAGATATGAGCACTATTATAATAATGTGCATTGTGGCGTTGTACTTAAAGGGGACTTCTGCATTTTATTATTTTCTGTCATATATGTAATAGTACAGTGTCAGATGTTCAGATTCAAAGTGGCCAAAGTTTTAAATAATGAGGGGAATGTATGTAAAAAATGAGCAAAAATCCTCAAATTTCAGAGGGCTTTAAATACTCTGCTTCTCTACTCTCGGCTGAAGCTGACATTAAGTTGTGCCAGATTTCTATCTATGGTCATCTGCTCCAGGCTGTGTTGACATCCCATACACTGCTACATGTTAACATGCTTACGCCAGAGAAAACTGTAATCTTGGTTGCCGATGTTAATTTCTCCCCAATTTTAAATCACATGCTGGATTTCTGCTGGAACATGTCAGGTTGTGTAGTTTTTGGTTTTAAAGTCTTTATCGGTGATGTGTCACGATATAAAGTGTCGATATATACAACATTACATTCATTCCTCCAGCAATGACAGATGGTACAGGATGGACAGCCGTTTGGTCCCGCCCTCTAATGGCCCCCCCGTAACTATTACGGGAGCAAAGCAGCCTCAAGTCAATGCTTGATATTCCAAAGCCGTGCCCAGAAGTGTGCACGAAAGGGCTCTCGGTTCGGCTAAAGATACGCGCCAGGTCTGTTTTCCCGTTGAGACAGCTGAGCCGGAAGTGGAACAGCCAGGACATGCAGTCAATTTACCAAACCCCCCTTCCAACATTGCACACCACAGATCGTTTTTATGATAGCTTGGTAGATACTAACTTATTAAACCAGTGATGGTTCTTTAAAGTACTTGTAGAGACAATACAATCTGCAAGTTGGACAGCAAGACGTTTCGCTTCTGAGACACTCCAAGACATCGTATACAATCGAGGATAAAAACACAATAAAGTCCAGGACTTATTTCCAATGTTGTCCTCATGTCCACCGATGTGGTATGGCACGTGGCGGACGACTGACCAAAACCGGAACGCAGCCAGAACACAGCACAGACGCGGCCGGTGGAGAATCGGGGTCAGGAGGGAGGTTGGTTTGGGGGATGGGTAGAGGGTCAAACAAACAGGAGACCACGTCACCTGGTTTGTGTCCAGTTTGAAAATAAAAGTAGACAGCGAGTTACTTTTAGACTTTAACAGAGCGGCGTAACATTCTATGTCTAACCGGAAGATAAGTACCTCAACACGATTTCAACCCAAAACACCATCTTTAGATTCTCTGGTTTAGACATGAGGTCCTATGTCAGGCCACCGCTGGGGGCGCAAATTTATGAAACACTCATGTGGGTTAGAGGGGGGGGGTTGGAGGCCTGGTTGTAAGAGGACAAATAAAGGAAAATTACTTGTCAAAAGGTAACAATCCATCCTAGTTTACAGATCCACCTTCTGCAGTACAGTACCTCAAGGACCAGGGACCTTGAACTTTATGGAGGATTTCATCTAAATGCACTCCAGGTTTACACTCAGGACTCTCACTTTACTTTTTCCTGGAAAGAATAGAGTTTAAATGCCTTTGGAAATGTTGGACAGGCATGTTGTGTGCGCCTGACTTGTTTAATGTGCCTGAGTGGCTTCTACAGTGAACTGGCTGACAGAACACCAATTCAACTGAGGCCACTGACTCAACCTGAATGTTGTTGTCCTTTTCTCTGTCCGTTCATTTCTCTTCCCCTCTGTCTCCACGCAGGAGGCCATAGTAACAGGTCTGCTCCCGGAGACCACTTACTCAGTGACTGTGGCTGCGTACACCACCAAGGGCGATGGTGCTCGCAGCAAAGCCAAAGTGGTCACCACCACAGGAGCAGGTGTGTTGCACCCACCATGTTTTTGAACATTATAGCGGTAGAATTTGTTCTCTTTCCCAGACCAAACCTGATCTTTATGCAGAGGATGCAAAATAGTTTCTAATATGACCAAGTTATGATCAGAGGTGGGTAGAGTAGCCAAAAATTTTACTCAAGTAAAAGTACTGTTACTTCGAATTATATGACTCAAAGTAAAAGTAAAAGTAGTCTTCCAAATAATTACTTGAGTAAGAGTAAAAAGTGCTTATGAAAAACTACTCTAGTATGAGTAACTGTTGAGTAACGTCTGATTTATTTCTTAACACAAGCTCATCAGACAGACAAATACAAAATATCATATTTAGGCAAACTATTGTTCATCCAATCAATAAAATAAATTAAAATTAATTTATTATTACAAAATGCTTAAGTGATAGACTTGTCACATTAAATTGGGATGGAAACTGCATGTGCAAAACATACTGTATGTACCTAAAAGACAAACATCCACCTCTCCACAGCAAAAACTAAAACTACCGCTACGTCTCCTCAGGTTAGATGTTGAGTTGTTGAATGCTCACATGTCCGTTGTTTTGGTCGACACTGAAGACCCGCATAACGTAGTCTGTTTCCACTTTCCCTAAAAGGTAACCATGCTTTCACTATGGCCGGGGGGGTTCCTCCACGTCTGTGTTGCCTTGGCCATTCTTTGTTTTGCTACACTGTAAGCTAACACTTCCCGCCCATAATATATCAGTCTATGGTCCCGCCCGCCGCTGAGAACGAGTATGGTCACTTGACTGCACAACGCCGTTTGATTGGTGGAACACAGTCACGTGGTAGACCTTAAGCGGAAGACTCTCTCTCTCTGTCAAATGAGACGTACCTGGGGTAAAACAATGACCGTAGAATACCAAGAGGTAAAAAGAAAAGTAACGAGCTCCTTGTTGCCTAATGTAGCGGAGTAAGAGTAGAGTTTCTTCTTTACTAATCTACTCAAGTACAAATAAAAGTATAGTGATTTAAAACTACTCCTAGAAGTACAATTTTTTCAAAAACGTATTGGCTCTAACACAAAGCTTAGTTAGGTTCATATGATCATAACCAGAGGTGGGTAGTAAGAGTTACATTTACTCCTTACATTTACTTGAGTACGTTTTGAAAAAATTGTACTTCTAGGAGTAGTTTTAAATCACTATACTTTTATTTGTAATGAGTAGATTAGTAAAGAGAAACTCTACTCTTACTCCGCTACATTAGGCAACAAGGAGCTCGTTATTTCTTTTTACCTCTTGGTATTCTACGGTCATTGTTTTTACCCCAGCGTACGTCTCATTTGACAGAGAGAGAGAGTCTTCGCTTAGGCTCTAACACGTGACTGTGTTCCACCAATCAAACGGCGTGTGCAGTCAAGTGACCATACTCGTTCTCAGCGGCGGGACCATAGACTGTATATATCTATGGGCGGATGTGGTAGCTACAGTCGTAGCAAAACAAAGAATGTCGCCAAGAACACAGACGTGGAGGAACCCCCCCGGCCTCCTAGTGAAAGCATGGTTACCTTTTAGGAAAAGTGGAAACAGCAGCTACGTTGCGGGGTCTTCAGTGTCGACCAAAAAAAACGGACATGTGAGCATTCAACAACTCACATCTAACCTGAGGAGACGTAGCGGTAGTTTTAGTTTTGCTGTGGAGAGGTGGATTTGTCTTTTAGGTTACATACAGTATGTTTTGCACATGCAGTTTCCATCCAAATTTAAGTGACAAGTCTATCACTTAAGCTATTTTGTAATAATAAATTAATTTTAATTTATTTTTAGATTGGAAGAACATAGTTTGCCTAAATATGATATTTTGTATTTTGTCTGTTGATGATGCTTGTGTGTAAGAATAAATCAGACGTTACTCAACAGTTACTCACTACTAGAGTAGTTTTTCATCAACACTTTTATCTCTTACTCAAGTATTATTTGGATGACACTTTTACTTTTACTTGAGTCATTAATTCTGAAGTAACAGTACTTTTACTGAGTAAAATTTTTGGCTACTCTCCCACCTCTGATCATAACTTGGTCATATTAGAAACTATTTGCATCCTCTGCATAAAGATCAGGTTGGTCTGGGAAAGAGAACAAATTTACCGCTATAATGTTTCAAAACATGGTGGGTGCAACACACCTGCTCCTGTGGTGGTGACCACTTTGGCTTTGCTGCGAGCACCATCGCCCTTGGTGGTGTACGCAGCCCAGCACTGAGTAGGTGGTCTCGGGAGCAGACCTGTTACTATGGCCTCCTGCGTGGAGACAGAGGGGAAGAGAAATGAACGGACAGAGAAAAGGACAACAACATTCAGGTTGAGTCAGTGCTCAGTTGAATTGGTGTTTGTCAGCCAGTTCACTGTAGAAGCCACTCAGGACACTTAAACAAGTAGGCGCACACAGCATGCCTGTCCAACATTTCCAAAGGCATTTAAACTCTATTCTTTCCAGGAAAAAGTAAAGTGAGAGTCCTGAGTGTAAACCTGGAGTGCATTTAGATGAAATCCTCCATAAAGTTCAAGGTCCCTGGTCCTTGAGGTACTGTACTGCAGAAGGGGGATCTGTAAACTAGGATGGATTGTTACCTTTTGACAAGTAATTTCCTTTATTTGTCCTCTTACAACCAGGCCTCCAACCCCCCCCCCTCTAACCCACATGAGTGTTTCATAAAATTGCGCCCCCAGCGGGGGCTGACATAGGACCTCATGTCTAAACCAGAGAATCTAAAGATGGTGTTTTGGGTTGAAATCTGTTGAGGTACTTATCTTCCGGTTAGACATAGAATGTTACGCCGCTTGTTAAAGTTAAAAGTAACTCGCTGTCTACTTTTATTTTCAAACTGGACACAAACCAGGTGACGTGGTCTCCTGTTTGTTGACCCTCTACCCATCCCCCAAACCAACCTCCCTCCTGACCCCGATTCTCCACCGGCCGTCTGTGCTGTGTTCTGGCTGCGTTCCGGTTTGGTCAGTCGTCCGACCGTGCCATACCACATCGGTGGACATGAGGACCATTGGAAATAAGTCCTGGACTTTATTGTGTTTTTATCCTCGATTGTATACGATGTCTTGGAGTGTCTCAGAAGCGAAACGTCTTGCTGTCCAACTTGCAGATTGTATTGTTCTACAAGTACTTTAAAGAACCACACTGGTTTAATAAGTTAGTATCTACCAAGCTATCATAAAAACGATCTGTGGTGTGCAATGTTGGAAGGGGGGTTTGGTAAATTGACTGCATGTCCTGGCTGTTCCACTTCCGGCTCAGCTGTCTCAAGGGGAAAACAGACCTGGCGCGGATCTTTAGCGAACCGAGAGCCTCGTGCACACTTCTGGGCACGGCTTTGGAATATCAAGCATTGACTTGAGGCTGCTTTGCTCCCGTAATAGTTACGGGGGGGCCATTAGAGGGCGGGACCAAACGGCTGTCCATCCTGTACCATCTGTCATTGGGAGGAAAGAATGTAATGTTGTATAATCGAACTTTATATCGTGACACATCACCGATAAAGACTTTAAAACAAAAACTACAAACTGACATGTTCCAGCAGAAATCCAGCATGTGATTTAAAATTGGGGAGAAATTAACATGGCAACCAAGATTACAGTTTTCTCTGGCGTAAGCATGTAACATGTAGCAGTGTATGGGATGTCAACACAGCCTGGAGCAGATGACCATAGATGAAATCTGGCACAACTTAATGTCAGCTTCAGCCGAGAGTAGAGAAGCAGAGTATTTAAAGCCCTCTGAAATTTGAGGATTTTTGCTCATTTTTTACATACATTCCTCTTATTTAAAACTTTGGCCACTTTGATCTGAACATCTGACACTGTACTATTACATATATGACAGAAATAATAAAATGCAGAAGTCCCCTTTAAGTACAACGCCACAATGCACAATTATTATATAGTGCTCATATCTAATACACTGGTAATGCTACTCATTCCCATGTTACACACTCATAAACCTCACCAATACAAATAACTATGTCCACAACGGTTCACTTCGGGAGAGCTCGTGCCCGGAATATCCGCACAATGTCACTCTATTACTGTTGTTCCTTTTCTTCTGCTTTTGTGTTTCCAGACAGCTAGTAGACTATCAGTCCAATCGGAGTTTCCGGTTGCATGACTAAAACTTTAGAACGCACACAGTTCTACAAAAACAAATGTCTTTCCGAAGCTATACTGCAGATGCTCTCCGGCAAATAGTGCCCGCCAAGACAATTGTGAAGTTTAAAGAAATGACAATAACAAGAGCATGTTATTTTCCTATTCTGGAATGCTGTATGGACTTGCCAGCCCTTTTCCACAGCGTGTGGAAGAAGGTCTGGCAAAGCAAGACTACAAACATAAAAACATAAAACATAAAAACACAAAGGCCAAAACAGCAATAAAATGAGACTTCAGACGCATATCAAACTTAATATGTTCCCTTTCCCAAATGATTGCCCACACACATCTAGAGCACACGTTCTTACTTGCTCCTTCACAGCTTTAAAAGCCCTGTAAATACAGCAACATGTACATCTGTCAGCAGCGGGAGTTCATAAAAGGTTTGGAAAAGGCCCACTCCTCTCAGATAGCTGATAGTGATGAGTGGAGTGGGGGTTGAGCTTGTGATGAAAGAAAAATGGCAGCGGATGGTGGAGGTGTGTGTGTGTGTGTGTGTGTGTGTGTGTGTGTGTGTGTGTGTGTGTGTGTGTGTTGTGTGTGGGTGTGTGTGTGTGGTGTGTGTGTGGTGTGTGTGTGTGTGTGTGCGCGACGAAGATAATACTCCCAGCAGAGAACACCCAGTGGTTCCATTTCCCCCCATCAGACCGGCGCTCCGCCTACCCTAGGGTCGCATGCCATCTTGGAGATGATAGGGCAAAATAGCGAAGGCCCTGCCAAAGCAGCCAGGGGTTCAGCAGCAACCAAGCTCTAATTATTATTTAATGCCTGGCAATTTTATACCTATCACAGGAAGTTTAAAGGTTTTGAAGCAAACATGTACAGATCAGAAATCAGCTGGGCACTCAAGAGTTAATATATATACTGTGTGTGTGTGTGTGTGTGTGTGTGTGGGTGTGTGTGTGTGTGTGTGTGTGTGTGTGTGTGTATATATATATATATATATATATATATATATATATATATCTCTATCCTCCTTCATGGCTGCTTGCAGGGCTAAGAAGGTGAAAGATAAAAGAGAAATGTGACTCATGGGAAGCTACTCTAAAGCTCATTATTTTAATCTGGTGGTATCCTTTCCACTTTTGTGCCAGAGACGTTCTTCCATTTGGAGAAGAAGAAAAAAAACAATCTAACGGGTCTTTTATGTCTTTTCAAAAGACAGCAAGGTGTGTGTGTGTGTGTGTGTGTGTGTGTGTTGTGTGTGTGTGTGTGTGTGTGTGGGGATGAATTCCCAAGGACTGAACATATGAAGTCAGGAGACAAAAGTCCTGTGAGGGGAATGTCTGGCTTAAAAGGAGCCAATCAATGTTCAGTGGACTTCCTATGTGTCAAACTCAAGTGCTGCTGTCCTCCACCTCCCGTCCGTTTTAAACCATTATTACCAGCTAGGAGGTTTGCACTAATGTTACAGCTCCACTACAAAAGCTATTAGCAGGGACAACAGGCTGCTGATTCATCTGCGCTGAGATTTACACTAAGGGAGGACATTAGTGGCAAAAGGTAACTAAGTACATTTTCTCAAGAACGTTACTTAAATACAGATGTTGAGGAAGTTGTCCTTACTTTCTTTTTACTCCGCTCCACTTGAAAATTGAGAAACCCGAATGGTTAGGAAAATTTAAACTACCAGCTGAAATGATTAGACCATAAAACACTATTTGATTGACAGAGCTGTTTTGATCACCAGTTTCTAAAATGTGAAAATTAGAGTACTTTTAATACTTTGAGTGCATTCTCCTGATGATACGTACATACTTTCATTTAAGTGACATTTTTTCAATGCAGGACTTTTTAGATTTACTAAGGTAAAAGATGTGAATACTACTTCCAACACTGGGCCTTTCTGACGATACGTCACTGAATGTGGAGGACCAAGTTTCAACCACAGTCAATCGGTATAGTCTCGCATTCCTCCCCAGCCTTGCGGAGGAGGATCTGGCTGGTTCACACGGCAATCCGGGATGGGAAAAAAACGTGCTCTGGTTCATTGGAATTTCTTTTAAAGGTCAATGACGTGAACATTTCACTTTGAGTTTTTTTTTAACATGAATATGCACCCCCCAGCCTGCCTATGGTCCCCAGGGGCTAGAAATGGATCGGTGGTATACCGAGCCTGGGTATTTTGCTCTGCCTTGAGAAAATTAAAGCTCGGATTGGCCAATCTGGAATCTTGCTCCTATGAGGTCACAAGGGCAAGGTTACCGCCCCCTTTCTCTGCTTTGCCTGCCCGAGAGAATTTGGCCCCCCATGATAGAGAAAATCGTGGCTTTCAAACGAGCAAAGTGGCAGTTGGTCAAGCCAAAACCCCCAGCCTCCACCTTCCCCCCACCAAGGCTGAATTTGGGAAAAAGACTTCAGATACAGTTTTAGGAGACCCTAAGGTCTATAGAAAGAGACTTCAGATACAGTTTAGGGGACACTAAGGTTATATAAAAGAGACTTCAGATACAGTATTAGGGGACCAAAGGCCTATATAAAAGTGACTTCAGATACAGTATTAGGGACCACTAAGGCTGTATAAAAGAGACTTCAGATACAGTTTTAGGGGACCACTAAGGTCTGTATAAAAGAGACTTCAGATACAGTATTAGGGGACACTAAGGTCTATATAAAAGAGACTTCAGATACAGTATTAGGGGACACTAATGTCTATATTAAAGGACTTCAGATACAGTATTAGGGGACTAAGGCCTATATAAAAGAGACTTCAAGTGATGTCAATCCAATGTTAAACCATTATCATTATCCACATTCTTTGCTGAGACAAAGTGGTGGTGGAAGTCGGGTGGTGGTCTGGAGCCTCGTCCAGTTCACAGAATATAAAGATTTTTATTTTTTATTTTACCCGTTTTAGGCCAACAAAATAATTAAGAACTTGTATATAAACTAGAAAAGTGCGCTCAGTAAAGTGCAGATCTTGCCATGTGTTTCTCTTTGCCCTCCCAAATAAATGTAATTTATGCAATGGCGGGAAAAATGTTCCAGTTCAAATGAGACTAAGATTTAAGTTAAAAATCTACCCATCACTTTCAAAGAATATCTCTCTGTTATTTCCATTAATTTGATTCCTAATCAGCTATTGCAGCACGCTGTTAACCTATTAAAATGATGTAACGTTATGAAAGGAAATTTCAAAGCTGTGAGGAATGAATAAAGTGCTGTGTAAAACTTTGTAGCTGCAGGAGACCACTACATAGATCAAACTAGTTCTAACATCAGAAGTGCCGCGTGATATGAGACTGCAATCAAAGAGATTCACTTACGACATGATGCTGGACCAGCGTTCCCAGTGTAGTTACTGAACATCTCATTAGTTAGTTATAGTTACCTCATTAAAACGTTACTAAATGATTTCCACCCACAACATTGCGTTACTGTGATAGGTAACATTTTGTTACTTTTTAAATAATGCTTTGAAATGTGCCATGGTAATGTGCCAATATCTTTCTTCCATTAGTGTTGCTATATTTTGCTGGAATCTGCTTTCTGTTGGTGTCTGACTGTCTGATGTCTTCTTGCCCTCGTCTTTCTATCTATCTGTCTGTCGTCTGAACGTATGTCTGCGCTCATCCCGCATACATAGGACCTATCATCCCACATTTTTTACCATACGTCATAATAATAAATGTATGGTCTGTTTGATTTGGTGGTTGTTGAATACATTTAATAATGCCAGAGAGCTGCTGAAATGCCTCTGTCAGTTAACTCATCACTCATGGTGGCGATACACTGGGCGGGGTTTTCGGTCAAAATGGTAATGTTGAGGGAATCTGCACACGTCAATGTGCTGCCAACAGGAATTAACGCACACGAATGCCTTTGGATATGTTGCAGTCAATGCCGGGAAAAAACATTCAATAAAGTGGGTTTTCCAAAAATTGTGAATCACCGCAACCACGAGATGTCCTTGATCAACAGTCATATATGTGCAAAAAAAAATATTAGGCTGATCATGATCCCTTTATGTTCAAAGCCAAGCCACAACATATGGCAATTTTCCACAGCTGGTAACAGTCGCTCGACTCGCCTGTCTCTACTCGACTCGACAACATTCTGCGTCCGTTTTCCATTGCAGATTGAGTAACGCCTCAGCGTGGCGTGGTCACCATAGCTAAGCGTGATGATGTAATTTTCAACGCGACATCACAACAGCACGTCGGCTACTCGCCACCGCCAGAAGAATTTTTTTGTTTCAAAAGAAGGAAGGAAGCAACAATGATCACCGCTAAAAAAAACAAGAGTTTGGGAATTCTGGGAGTTCAGACGGCGACATGATATTGTTCGCCGACACAAGAGGGTAGTAAGTTTTCTGGTAACGTTTACCAGCTAACATTTGCATGTGTTATGGGCCCCAGTCAGTATTTACTATACGCTATATAAAGTAAATGAACTTAGCAACCATGATTACACACCAAAATATGTATGCTGTGTACTTTTTGTGTTCAGAGCACCTCACGCTTTGCAAAATCGCAGCCGCAGACCGTCGGGTGGCGTTCGATCGTGGAATTTCGGTCCTGACCTGCTTTGTATAATCTTTATGAGAGTTATGGAAAGGCTTATGACAATGAATGGGATCATCCGGGACAGCAGACCAGGGGGAGGGGGGGACATGTCACAGGGTGCAGAGGAAAAAGACCGAGATGTACGGGAGGGTTTGATGCGCTACGAATAGCTAAATAAAAATTTCTTCGATATATGTCTTGTTTTTTAAGTAACATGTGGCAATATTGGAAACAACATGCAAAAGTCCTCAATAGCTCTTTATTGAACAGTTGAAAGTGAGAATAGTGCAGAGAGTAGATAATCTGTCGGAGTCTGGCTAGATTTTTTTCCTAAATGTCGCGTTTGTTCCAGAACACACTCCGCACTCTTGTTTGCTAAAAACGCAGTGATAAGCGACGAATCTCTCCGACCAACCAGCCTCTGCAGGTTCCACGTCACCTTTGGTATCGCCTCAGCTCGCTTGGAACCTCGACTGAGGTAATACTAAAAAGTCCGGTAGCAGGTACCAGGGACTTTTTTTGTAATGGAAAACCAAAAAAGGCGAGTAGAGTAGAGTAGAGTGAGGCGAGTCGAGGAGATACCACGCAGTGGAAAAACGCCATTAGTTTTATGGTACCAAATCAACAAATATTGCAGGTCACACAAAATTGGGCAGGCAAAATGCTCCTCCTTCTGAAACACTGCACAAGCTTCGCCCAGTGGAATCCAGATGGGGGAGATAATAAAGAAGTAATGAGCTTTCAGAGTTTTGAGTAGTTACTGGCGAAAAAAGTGTTTTCTAACACATTTAACACTGGCTGTGACTTAAGGGATAATTCAACAGAAATATCCTGATTGCCAAATGGAGCCTCATGAAGCTTCATGAACCATTCCTTTAGTCTGAACCCACTAGATGGCGTCCGCTCAACAAAGGCTAAAGTACACTGCTTTACCATTCTAGGGCCTTTTCTTTTAACCAAGAGCGCCATCTAGTGAGCTCAGAAATAAATGAAATGATCATGAAGCTTCATGAGGCTTATGAACAAAACAAAGGAAAATATTTAAAATGCATATTTCCCCCTTGTCCCACCTAGTCCAAACTCTCTAGAGTATATTAGCCAAACAGACAGTTTTGGAACTACTTTCTATTGTGGATGTAGTTCCTTAACAATGTATCGTTATCAAGATGAACAGGGGCAATGTGGCTGGAGGAAACAATCTTGCTCGGGTTCACACCCATTCAATATGGCATTTATTTTGATCCAAAAGACAAAACTGTAGAGTTTTGTGACTGCATCTTGAGCAGTGTGGTGCTATCGTGGGACAGCGTTGCTGTCGCGTCTGGCAACAATAAAGTGTTTTTTCTTCCTCTGAAAAAGTGTTTGAAGTCAGGGAGCGGACAGATGGATAGGCTCAAATGATATCATATACAACAAGAAGCATGACCACAGTATGCGAAGACTTAAAAGGCTGCTTCATGATTCCCACATATGCTGTTGGGTTTTATTAGAAGTGTGGACACCAGCTGCTTCAAATGTTACACCATCCTACTTTGAATATAGAAGCTAGAAGCTCTTAGTGCAATTCTGAGGAACTACCTTCCAATGAATAGCAAGTTGTCAAAGGGTCAGGTCAGAGCTTGTCTGCAGTGACAGGTCATTGATGAAGTTTATTATTGGGGGCTAGTTTGTTTTGGTGTGATTGGGTCTAAAGATTTTGTCAATTTTGTGTTTTGCATGTCTTGGTTTAAGCATCTGGCACCATGATGGGAAAATGGTTTTTAACCTAATGTGTTGGATTTTTAAAGCGTCGATCTACCGGGCGATTAGTTCTACCCTCACCTATGGTCATGAAGGCTGGGTCATGACCGAAAGAACGAGATCCAGGGTACAAGCGGCCGAAATGGGTTCCTCAGAAGGGGGGCTGGTGTCTCTTAGAGATAGGCAAGAAGCTCAATCCTCGAGAGGAGCTAGGATTAGAGCTGCTGCTCCTTCGCGGTTGAAAGGAGCAGTGAGGTGGTTCGGGCATCTGGTAAGGATGCTCCTGGGGGCCTCCCTAGGGAGGTGTTCCAGGACCGTCCAGCTGGGAGGAGAGTTTGAAGAACCCAGGATTAGGGGGGGATTTATCGCCAACCTGGCCGGGAAGCCTTGGGAGCCCCAGTCGGAGTGGTTGATGTGGCTGGGAAAGGGAAGTTGGGGTCCCCCACTGGAGCTGCTGCCCCCGCGTCATAGGCCCCCCGGATAAGCGGATGAAGATGGATGGTGTGGATCTAATGACCCATCTCCACTTGCTAATACCATGCAATCTGTATCTGGAAATGACATCTATCATGGAGGCTTTGCACTTAAACCTGGTATTATTAGGAATTCCATTAAAATGATTTGGCTACACTGCGGCGTTAATAGGCAGGCACAGCCGACAGATATATCAACACTATGTTGTGTCTCAGGTCAAGGAAGCAGGACACTGCTGCTGAGAGAAAAAAACCAATGCTGTTTTCTCTTGTATCCTTCTTATAGAGCTTATCCGTTAAAAATTGCTGTCAGTCAGCTGGCAAAGACAAATCGACAGCTGGTGTGAGGACAGAAATGGATCAGTGGATGTTTGTTGATTGAACAGAACTGAGCACTTCAATTCGGCTGACATCTGGTTTGATGTGGATTCCCAGTTAGAAGGTAATCAGAGCCCGGAGAAGGTGCTAGCACTATAGTGCTAGCCCACCTCCCTCCATCATCCCGCGGCCCTGTCTTGGGTGTTGTAGAGTTCCTTGGTGTCCCACTGTGACATGACGAGTGAGACAAGATCATTGTTTGTTTTTGTCTGTTTTTCAGATCCTGAGACGAAATCCAGATACATAACAATAACAAATATAAACACTCAAGTAACATTTGTAAGAAGGGTGGTGTGGCTCAGTGGTAGTTGCCTGCAATTGGAGGGTGGTGGTTCAATCCTGGCCGCAGTCCATGTGAAGTGTCCTTGGCATCGGAGTGTGAATGGGTGAAAGGTGGCACCTTATTCGCAGCCTCGACCAGTGTACGAATGTGTGTGAATGGTGAATGGTTCCTTACTATGCAAAAGCTCTTTAAGTCGTCGTTCAAAACTAGAAAAGCGCTATAAAATACAACACATTTACATTTAATTAATACCTTGCACCATAGATAAGCACTAACCAATAATTAAATCTGGACTGTAAGAGTTAAAGTGAGATGGCTTTTAGGCATTTGATTAATTACAGATGTGTGTCTACTTTATCATCACAATTGTGCTTTTTGTAGATTGCTCATTTATGTTGATGCTTATACCTATATTTATATGTTTTGATGCTTTGTTCTAACGGTCTGTGCTGTTTTTAATGAAATAATGGAAAAAACTATAACGAGGGTTGCATATAAACAACCTGGCGGTGCCATATGAAGTTGCACGTTGAACAGGTCAGCATTGAGAAAAGGAATTATATTGGAAGGATACTGTAATTTTCATGCTCAGCACAGAAGAGAGATGTAAGCGTAAACAAAAGCTGTATGCACTGCTAGTCTCTGGGGAGTTTTTATTGCAAAAAACCAACAGGAGCTGGACTAAGTAGAATCAATAAGCGTCTCAGCATTTATTGGATGGTAGGTAGCAAAAAAACTGGTTTATGCAGACCCAGGTGATTCAAGGTAAGTGGAAGAGTGGAGCAGGAGGAGACACTGAACTAGGGCTTAAAACACTGTTTGACAATACATGGAGGCTGAAGTACATCGCTGCACGTATGTGTCGTATTACCGTGGCAGTACACAAATAGTTCCTGCTTGCAAAGCAGACAGTACCAGTACACAACCCCAAATACACTCTAGAATAACAACCAAAACAGCG
>NC_045741.1:31550729-31558839 GCF_008692095.1 Etheostoma spectabile
CCGATATATCGGCGGGCCGATATTGTTAAACAAAAGCTCACTAGACTGCCATCTAGTGGGCTTCTGTTGGCTAATGTTAGCATCAGCAAACTTTGGATAGATATTGCTGCATAAGTGACATCACCAGCAGGTTCACGACACAAATTAGCATTTTGTTCTGACGGCACTATGGCCAGGATGATTTTGTTTGTCAGTTCTTTCCAAAATCATTACAAATCACTGGATTTTTGTGACCATATGATTTGGTTAGGTTTAGGCAAAAAGTACTACATAATTTTTTCTTTAATTGCGCTTTTAAGGTAAGGGTTATGGTTTAAGGGAGCTTTGTTTTTTTAATTTTAACTTGTCCAGCCATTGGTTTTGTTGGTTATTACATTGTATTCACCCTAGTAATTGCTGAGTTCTCAGAATGCGGCAACATGGCTAAAACTAGGTCCAGCAGGACAGCACGAGCACTCAGGGGCAAATTAAAGGTGAATGTTACTATTACAACTCAAACTAGCTGTTCTTAAAGCTATAGTGCGTATTGTCATTGCATCCACATGACGCAAGCCTTTCATGTCCGGGCAAAAAACCCTTTAAAGTTTAATAATTAATAAATAAAGATCGTGCAGGTGAGATCAAGAAAACCCCTGGTGGCAAATAGGAGTCTGACCTAAGGAAGAGAAGAATATTATAGATAATGAACAATTACAATTATAAGTGTCCTAAAAAAACAAACTGAACACAAGCACTGAATTAAAATAAAAAAAAAAATATATAAGCATAAGGTTGGCTACATAAACATCAAAGGCATACGATAAATTACAATACTATAGAAAACATGAGGATATGTGGACCTAAATGTGTATGTGTAAGTAGAAATTACAGGTATTAAGGCCAAAGAAAATGGGATATGAATAGTTCAGACCAATACAGATATTCTTTTTTAATTTTTAACAGACTTTGACTGAAATGCAGTGTTAATATACACCTGTTCAAGGAAAACCTATTTTTGTGCAAGTTACACTTAGTGCAGAATTGGGATATACATGAGTCGTATCCAACACTCAGTGATTAAGTGTTAAAAAGTTTTATTGAAAATTAACACTTTTGTTGACGCAGTCTATGGATGTTTTTAACTTTTTCTGACATTTTTGTCCCCTTTTTCAACACTTTTTGACATTTTCAACGCTACATAACACTAACTTATTGACTTTAGTTTTACAGTTATTTTTGGAATGTTTGGTCAATAAACTTCATTCATAGGAAATTATACCTAATGTTTGAGTTAGAAAAGCAGAAATTAGGTATTATTTTGAGTATGTTGATGGATAATCTTTAACTGGAATATGTCAACTTTTACTCAATACTATTTCAAAACCACTGAATTTGTTTTCAAATGCTATAAAATTGAATAAGACACCCCAAAATTAATGAAAATAGAGATTTGTACTTGCCAAAGAGCGTTGTGTGGAATCAATCATGTTACTTTGGGTAATCACAATTGGGTAGTTGAAAAGAACATTGATAGGAAAACGGGTCAATTTGACCCAAGGACAACATGATTAAGGGTTAAGATTAATTTTGTGTTGAATGAATTGCATGGAGTTTTAGGAGTAACAAATGGGAATGTCTTCCAGTGCCTGGCAAGCCCACTATGATGATCAGCACCACCATAGGGAACACCGCTCTGATCCAGTGGCAGCCGCCGAAGGAGATGGTGGGGGAGCATGTGGGATACCAGCTGCAGTACAAGAGAGCAGAGGAGGAAGCTTTCACCGTCAAAGACTTCCGAAAGTCAGACGATCACTTCACAGTCACTGGCCTCCACAAGGGAGCCACCTACATCTTCAAACTGTGCGGCAAAAACCGAGCCGGCAACGGGGAGGAATACGTGAAGGAGATCAGCACCCCTGAGGACATTCCCAGCAGCTACCCCCAGAATCTGAGCGTGGTAGGCCTGACCGCCACCTCCACCAAGCTGGCCTGGGAGCCCCCGCCGCTGCCCGAGAGGAACGGAAAGATTTTCAAGTACGTGGTGGTGTACCGAGATATCAACAGCCAGCACAACAACACCAACAGCACCGCGGAAACACAGATGACCGTCCAAGGTTTGCAGCCGGACACCACCTACGACATCAGAGTCCAAGCTTTCACCAGCAAGGGGGGGGGACCAATCAGCCCCAGCATTCAGAGTCGGACCATGTCCACGTCCATGCCAGGTGAGAAGCACGGGCTACTTCTCAGCGCTGCGTTCAGGGTGCTTTTAGGCAGCTGCATCAGACCTCAGCACTGCGTAAATCACTCTATAATTTGGACATGTAGGTAGGAATCAACCGGTACTGATTTTTTAATAACGATACAGATTATTAGTAGTTAATGAAACCTTAACTGATAATTGGAACTAATATATATTTACAGTGAAAATGAAAATCTTTAAGTCCAAGTTAAGTTTTTTGGAATGTGACTCCAACACAAAACTTTGTTTAGATGCTATTAGGAATTATTTGATAAATGAGAAACTTTCAACATAATACCCAGTAACAGAGAGTGTTGTGGGCGGGACATTAAACCAGACTCAGTGGTGGGTGAAACCGAACACACAGAGTTGTAGCCAAACCAAAGTAGACCACTTTTTATTCATTAACTTAATTGGCCATCAGGCAAATAAATGCTGCTATAGACAATCTGCAAACTGCCAAAAAACAGCCCGATAATCGGCCTTAATTTCACTTTCATCCCCTAAACTTAACTGCAATGTCCGCTGAATGGATCAGCAGGTCATGGTGCTCTACACCCGGCTCAAAATCACCTATTCTCCGGTAACTGAACCACCAACTACTGCTGACCTGTTGGAGCACCATGCAGATGACCATGCCGTCGTTGCAGATGTCTGTAGCGGCTAATCGTATCTACTAACTTCCGCTGATACAATGAGCTGTGACGGAGGTCTATATCTGGCGTCACAAAGCTCTGTAGCGGCTTAAAACGACTAGCACCTGCCTCTCTGCATCATGGAGCTCTGTAGTCGGTGTCACATGATTAGCCGGCGGTCTCTTAGTTCCGTAGTATATCTTACGTTCGGTGTGCATAATTGTTCGTACATTACGCATACATTTTTGGTGCTATATGACACAGACCTATTCATGAGAATGCCTTGTCAAGATATAATTGTACTGGTATTGAGATGACTGTGCCAAATAATACAGACTGTGCTCTTTTTTTGATAAATATGCAAACTCAAAGTGTAGAAACTGTCGTTTTAGTGAATTAATGCCCTGGTTTTTCTTGCTTTTGTGCACCAACTTGTTAACTTTGAGTCATCTCAGTCATATCTGCAATTAAATTAACCACCTAATAATCATCTAGACCTTCCCTCAGTGTTCACCAAGAACTTTGGTGTGAAGGCTGTGATGAAAACCTCTGTCCTGCTGACCTGGGAAGTGCCAGAAACCTACAAATCCCAAGTGCCTCTTAAGGTAAATATCAGCCCACATTGTCACCAAGACAGCAGCTGCAGCACTGAGACATTACAGCCACTGAAGTTAACTGAAAGATGTTTCTTATTAATAATCTAAAACCAAGTACCCAATGTTTGTGAATATCTACAGTAAATGATATGGGTAGCTCTTTATTGACTTGCATTGGGTTAGGTTAGGTTCCTCCTAGTCAATTTCATCTTCTAGCAAACAGAAAAATGCCTAAAAGCTGCTGTGGGATATTCACTACCAACGAGGTAAATGAAACCTTGAGTTTTTATAAGCTGCCGACCCGAAAAATACTGAAAACCAAAGTGGAGACAGACGTTAGGAATCAGCAAGGAGAATGGGAAGACTGTGGGATGCTGAAACTAAGCTAACGGTAAGTCCGACATAATTTCCAGGCATATAGTTAGCCTAAAACTAGTCCAGCTTTGCCAGACCTCCTTCCGCAACGCAGTGGTCTGGGTAGTCCCCACAGCATTCCGGGATGGTAGAAAAACAGGCTCTGATTTATTGGCATTTCTTTCAACCAATCCCAATTGTCATGGGCGGTGCTAAGCTCCACACGGAGCCATGTTCCTCTGCAAAATAGCCTCGGGAAGGAATTTGTTTTGGAACGTGTGTACGTTCAAAAGTAGTTTTACTTGTGCAACAGAGAAATCTGATTGGACAGATGGTCTAGCTAGCTGTCTGGATTTACCCTGCAGAGATCTGAGGAGCAGTTAACCTTAGTCCTCAGAAATCCACCCGAGGTTAGAACGCCGACACAAAGAAAGTGGAAGGAAACGGACATTGGAGAAAAGACATGTCCACCAAGACATGACATCTGTCTTACATCATTGATGAGCAATGTATTGTTCTGTACTGTTTTTGTTCTTAATTAACAATAATTTGGAGGACCCCCTAGGGGCCCTAGATCCCCTGTTGCAGATCTTCGCTTTAGAGTCAATTTGGTGGGTGTCGAAAAAAATATTGGCTTTGGTACCCAGCCCTTGTGTGACTTAAAAACAAAATCTTTGCTTCAGATCCTGTACAACCAGCAGAGTGTGGAAGTCCAAGGCAACCTGAAGAGGAAGCTGATCACAGAGCTGCAGCCGGATACGGATTATTCCTTCGTGCTAATGAGCCGGGGAAACAGTGCCGGCGGCCTCCAGCAGCAGGTTTCCATCCGAACGGCTCCGGATCTGCTGAAAATGAAACCGGCTCCATACCAACACGATGTGGAGGAGGGGGGTAGAGTAACCATCAGTCTGTCCAGGGCGCCTGCTGAAGCCCACATCAGGTGTGTGCCGTTTGTTTGTCACAGAGGGAACTAGGGCTGAACAATGTTGGCAGAAAAGAATCTAATTAAAAAAAAATTGCCATAAATTGTCATTCCGATTTGGTATGTCATTTAAAAAAAAAAAAAAATTTGCTAAAGTTCACTATTTACTGTGTGACGGATAAAACATGTCATGAAGCAGTCTAACAGGAGACGCCATCAAAACTCTATATTCTTATGCAACAATTTCAACATAATATATGAATTTCCAGCAAGAAGTATTTTCTTTTTAATAAGAATGGGACATTGAACAGTAAAACACAGACCATTTATCACAAAAGCTAAGTTATAATAATACACAACAATTTACTTTTCTGTAAACTGAACTTTCTGCTATGTCTCAGTTCAGCAGCAGCATCAACATATTACACCTTCTACCATCATGTTAAATAAAGTTGTACAAAATAAATGAAAAATCCACTGAAAATAGGACGTCAATGGAAACCGTCTGTGATATGTAACATAATTCCAACATTTATCCTGTGAACAAAAAATAAATACAAAAACATAAAGAGGAATAATAAAGTAATCAAACCCAATTTTAAAACCCAATGTGGATTTTGATTTGAAAATGATTAATGGTTCAGCCCTAGTGGGATACTAAGGGCATAAGGGCTGAGTCATGATTTCAGAGATGGCTCTGAAATGTCTTCTTCCCTCTGCACATATCAGTTTGATGTTTGTGGAAAGTAATTAAAAAAAGGCTTTGTATGGAAGCAAATAAAAAGATAAAATTATTTGAAAACTTGGAACCACAACTCAATTCTTGAACACTTGTGTTGTCCTCGGGTCAAATTTGACCCATTTAGAGAGAAAAAAAATGAATCTGTATCAACAAAGTGTCTTTCAACCAAAAGTTAAGAAAAATAACACGGATTGTTCCACACAACGCTCTGCAAAAGTAAAATAAATGATCCGTCCGCTGCTTTCTTTAAATTTGGATGTTTTGTTAAATTTTATAGCATTCAAAAAAGCTTTATGAAAGACCATTTAAAAAAAGTGACAAAAAATGTCCAAAAAAAGCTTTAAAAATGTGTGTGTGTAGGGGGGGGAACCCCACAAAAACGTCAAAAGGCGCAGAAAAAAATTGACAAAAACATCAGAGGGGAAAAGCAACAAAGGTTTTGATAAAGACGACCAAAACGCTGGAAAATGGGTTAATGTTAATGTAAGTACCACTGAACTTAAAGATTTAAAGTATTAAGATACTTTACTTTGAAAAGCACCATATCTGTGTCTTCAGCTGCTTTTAAATGCTTCTTCACCAACTACACACAGAATAATAATGGTTCTTTAAAGAGCCATTACTAATTGAAGGACCTCTTTATTTAATGAATATATCATGGATGGTGGAGAAGGTTGGACCCAAATCAAGAGAAGACAGGTGAGGTAATGAGCTTCAGTCTTTATTTAACAAAAATCTGAAAAACAGAAAGTCAAAAAATGAAAAATAAAGAGACAGGCGGGGAAATTCACAGCACGCTGACGGAGGTACATACAACACAAATTGATGCAAACAATGATCTGACACCAGGCAAAAACAAGGACTAAATACACCAGGTAACGAGACGTAACAAGGGACAGGTGACACTAGGGATGGGGAACAGGTGAACCAAATCAAGGCTGGGCAGACAAACAGAAAAGGCGGGAAAATAAAAGACAGGAAGTAAAACTAGACAAGACAAGAGAGAAAATGGAAGACTTAATTAAAATGATAATAAAATCAAACAGGAAACCGAACATACAGACACTGACAATCATGGCAGAATGTTTCTTAATTGTATTTTATATATGCATTTTATATAGTTCTTAGTACTAAAGGTTCTTGGTCACGTAAAGGCAAGTTAGGGCACCAGAAAGCAGTGAGAAATGCCCATCACAGTTTCCCAAGTCCCAAGTGTTTGGCGTGATTGTTTTAGTGCAGTGGTAAAAAAAGAAGTACTTAGAGCTTGGTGAGTAATAGTAATAGGACTGTAGAAACACTTGGTAAAAGTCCTGTATTCAAAAGGTAACTAAAGTCAAAATGCAAAAGCATCGTTATTGATGGATTCATGTAAATGTTACTTAATTTATGCAGGTGAAAATGGTGGGGGTCATTTAGTGTATGTGCTTCTTGGTGCTGAGCAGGTGGTGTACAGTACATTGGGTTCATTTGTCACACCCTGTCTACTGTAAGTGGAAATAAAGTAATGAGAGTGGATCTCTTTAGAGCAGAGGGGAACTGCTAAGTGCCCTTCTACACCATTAACTAATGCAACAACTACTATTTCTAGTCCTAGTTCCATTATCTTTATTGTGACTTTAATTGCCACTGTTCATCGTACCCCCCAACCCGGCAGACAACCGCCCACCAAGAGCCTGGGTCTGTCCGAGGTTTCTTCCTAAAAGGAGTTTTTCCTCGCTCCACCGTCACACTAAAAGCTTGCTCTTGTGGGAATTACTGGAATTTTCAGGTCTTTGTAAATTATAGAGTGTGGTCTAGACCCTAGTCTATCTGTAAAATTGTCTCGAGATAACTCTTGTTATGCTTTGATTCTTGATTATTCTCAATGGGTTTGTCACTACTAGTGACACCCTTTATATAACACGTAGTGGTTTGATCCATTGTTAAAATAGAGCAGTTATACTGTAGTTTTGAAAGCAAGGAGCATGTGTGCACATGCCGTTTGTGACTCTGACATTTGAAAATGGATCTTGTATAATGTTGTATATAGTATTGCTCTTACGCTGTATTGATATAGCCATCCCTAAAATAAACATAACTCTTGTATTAAGGCACTACCCCGATTTCTCAAACACTAGGCTATGTAAACACCTTATCCCAGACTTAAAATCGGAGTTCACATAACCAGAGGTGTCAAAAGTATTCACATTCATTACTCAGGTAGAAGTATAGATACTAGCGCAGAGCTTGCAACGCATTCGAAAGGAGATGTTTTTGCATCCAACCATTTTGAAATATGGCTGTATAAGGGTTGGCTGGTCTTGCTGGTGCTTAGTTGGGACATTTTGCTCGAGTTCTCGTGAGTCTCGGCCACAGACATCTTCGTACATACGGCTGCTATTTCCTTGCTGGAGTGTGACGTGATTTGTGTCGTGTGCAGGTGCGATGGATCGCGTACAAACCAATAGGGTGTCGGAATGGAATGTTTATACTCCTCATCCAACCACAATCAAATTCACTCTTTCCGGATTATCATATCATTATTATTATTATCCGGATTGTTATCAAATGGTATGAAATTGAATAGGACTCCCCAAAATTATCCATCAAAATCACCCCAAAGAGTGTGGAATCAATCATGTTATTTTGGGTAATTAAAAA
>NC_045741.1:31558849-31572241 GCF_008692095.1 Etheostoma spectabile
ATTGATATAGGAAAACAGGTCAATTTGACCAAAGGACAACATGAGGGTTAAAGTATATTTTCTTCAGGGCTAAATTACATTGTATCAGATGGAGTGCTTTCTTCAGGTAGGGAGTGAGTCCTTACCCCAAGTTAGGATTTAAGTACCTTGGGGTTTTGTTCGCGAGTGAGGGGACTATGGAGCGTGAGATTGGTCGAGAATGGGAGCAGCGGGTGCGGTATTACATTCCGTTATTTGCACCCGTTGTGACGAAAAGAGAGCTGAGCCAGAAGCAAAGCTCTCGATCTACCGGGCATTTTCGTTTCCTACCCTCACCTATGGTCATGAAGGCTGGTCATGACCGAAGAACAAAGATCCAGGTACAAGCGGCCCGAAATGGGTTTCCTCAGGAGGGTGGCTGGCGTCTCCCTATAGGAGGGTGAGAAGCTCAGTCATCCGAGAGGAGCTCGGAGTGAGAGCCGCTGCTCCTTCGCGTCGAAAGGAGCCAGTTGAGGTGTTTTGGGCATCTGGTAAGGATGCCTCCAGGGCGCCTCCCTAGGGAGGTGTTCCAGGCACGTCCAGCTGGGAGAGGCCTCGGGGAAGACCCAGGACTAGGGGAGAGATTATATCTCCAACCTGGCCTGGGAACGCCTCGGGATCCCCCAGTCGAGCTGGTTGATTGGCTGGAAGGGAATTTTTGGGGTCCCTACTGGAGCTGGCTGCAGTGCCCGCGACCCGATACCGGATAAGCGGATGAAGATGGATGGATGGAGATTGGTGCATAAACTCCAGTATTTGCCTATACTGATACTGATACTGATACTGATTTTAGGCAGTATCGGAGGCTTTTTCCAATGATGGTATTGGTATCGGAACATCTCTAGTTATTGGGTATGAGTATTTCTTTCACCACTGGACCTCATACCGTTGCGATAACTGACATCAACCCCAACCCAAACATTTAGTCCCACAACCCAACAACACCATGTTTCTAACTAATAAACCAAACCATAACCCCCGTGCCACTCCTGAGCTCTCTCCTAATACTAGAGAGCTATTTATTTATGAGTGGAGCTTTAAACCCACAATTGATCAGCAAAGAGAATCCCAATGCAAAGGCCTAAAGTCAATTGAAGTTTACTTTTTTTATTATTACACAGCCGATCAGGAAGATAGGCACTGAAAAAAAAGCTTGGACTTTTAATTCAAGTGCGCTGTAAAAAGAGATGGGAGGCTGATGGAGAGAAGAAAAACTAATAATAACTAATAATTCCTACATGAATGCCAGACCCAGACTTTTTCATTAGTCCCAGAGCAAACTCTGTTTTTAAGAGGAGACTTGAATGTTAAAAGTTGAGAACAAATATTGAGAAAGGACCTACAAAACTGGGTAGCTCACCAGGTACGGCAGGCGCCCATATGCAGAGGCTCAGTCCTCGACGCAGCAGCTTAGGGTTGGAGTCCGACCTGCGGCCATTTTCTGCATGTCTTCTCCCTCTCTCTCCCCCCTTTTGTGTCTACAGCTGTCCTGTTTATTGAAGGCTTAACCCTCCTGTTGTCCTCAGGTCAATATGTCCCCTTTAAAAAATGTCTATCTGAAATCTTTTTAATCAAATTACCACAAAAAAATGGATTGGATTCCTTACAACGCTCTGCAAATACAATTCATCACTTTCATTCCTGACTAAACTCATCTTTACGTACATCTGATCTTAACTATTACGCAAAATAATTCATAATTTCAGCTTTTTTTTAACTCAAATATTAGGTATAATTCTATATAAATGAGGGTTATTGACCATGAATTCCAAAAAGTAGTGTAAAACTAGTGGTAGTAAGGTGGAGTTAGTGAAAACTAAAAAGATGTCTGAAAAAGGGACAAAAATGTCAAATTTTTGTCCGCTTTTGACCCGGGAGGACAACACAAGGGGTAAAAGAAAAATGAGACAAGTAATTCACATTGATGCTGTGTATGTTTGATGTACGTACATACTGTACGTATGTACTCATTTATGTATGTATATATGTATATGTACTTATGACATATGGGTGTGTAATGCAATTGTGTTACTGTGCTTGATACAGGTGGTACTACATAGTGGTTGTCCCTGTCACCCCGGTTTCTCTGAGAAGATGGGAGAACCCTGAAGACATGGACATACATGAGGTGAGTGGACGTGTACTTGTACATGCCATGTACTTTAAAGGACTCGCTTTACATTGAGTCCCTAAAATCTCCTCCCATAAAAAGGCAAACCCTTAAATTTTTAGATTGTACCCTTCAGCTTGAGGTTTTAGGTTAAAGTCAGGCTTGGGGTTGGAGTTAGGCATGTAGTGGTTATGGTTAAAAGTTATGTTTGAATTGGTTAAACACTGGGACCTCATGCAACAACACAGAATGGTGTCTTTTCTATTGAAGTTCTTCATTTTAAAATAATTTAAATAAGATCTGTCCACATATAGAGTAGAACAAGTTGCCTCATATAGGGCTTTGTGCATATCTTCTTGCATGAGGCCTATTGTCTGTACCAATGAGACAAAAAAAAAAGCATTGAATGCATTTTCTTTCTTAAAGGACAAGCAACCCTTTTGGATAAAACTTTCATTATATTTTCTTTAATATTTAGTAGCAGCTTTTGGTCGTGGTATAGGTCTTATATTTCATACATAAAGGTATAGAAAAGGTCTTAAAAGTCTTAAATTTGACTTGGTGAAACCTGCAAAAAGCCTGCTGTGCATCGTTGTTTTTTCATGTGTTACAAAGAAAACAGAGACCAGCTCATGAATGCAGCAGCAGACATTTAGACTTGTCTCAGCAGGAGAAGCCCAGGTGTTACTAATAACATTAACGATGGCTCTGCCCCAAATAAGCCACAGCTGCGTGACAGGGAGCCAGCATGCACAATTTCAAGGCCCTGAAACGGAGGCAGCTAAATGGAATTCAACCATCAGGAGTTTTAGTATTTACACCTGTGTTTTTCCTACTGGGACATTCTCTGAAAACGGCCCACGCACCATAGCGCCAAGTTAATGCAAGGTCCTTCTAAGGGACCAAAGCAAGTTTGTGTGTGTGTGTGTCTCTAATCTTCAGAATCAGACTAATCTTCAGTGGCCGCACTTGGAGCAGATCGATATCTAGCATAAATAGGAATCAAATATTATAATTTTGGGGCACCTTGGCAGTTTTTGAAATATCACTGTCATGGTCTGATCCAGAAATGCTCCCCCCCCCCCCCCCCCCCCCCCCCCCCCCCCCCCCCCTCCGTCCCATTGTGTTGGTTGTTTTAGCATTCTTTGGCTGTTTGTTGCAATGTATTTATCAAAATGGGCTTATAGCTTTAAGCCTTTGCTAGTCAACATTCTTCCATTTGTTGGATAATCAAAGTAATGTTTCTATTTAAAGATTGTATTAGAATATGTACAAGGATGACATTTTTAGGATGCACCTCTGCTCTGCGCAAGGCCTTCATTTTACGCTCTGCTTTTTTTTTAAACGGCACAACTTTGCGTAGATTGTGTCACATATATCAGTCGCTCATTAATTTTTGACAGTTTAAGTATTCCCAGTGAGTAGAGTGGGTGATTTGGGTTTACTCGGCCCCTTCAGTAAAAGATAGGATTAATGTTGAGGAAAAAAAGAAGAAAAAATGTCGTTGGTGAGGGAGTGGGGGGGGGGCACTTATTGAGACAATAACTCAGAAATTACTTGAGGGCAGGGGATAAACAACTTTTAGCTTCAGATGGTTATACAACAGTTTCAAATCAACCGCCTGCTCCAGAAATACACACTTTGCAGTTGGGATTCAGGGACTTTCCAGACTCTGTTAACAATAAAAAATTAAATAAGCAAAGATACCCTTTCTTCTATTTAGATGATAACTTTGTCCACGGAGATGAATTCAAAATGTTGTTGTTGCATTGTATCTAGATGAAAAATACTTTACTAAAAGCAGCTTCTCTATATGTGTATTTATGTACTCAAGCCCAAATAAAACTTGACGTTTTATTAAATTTGCTGTCAAAGTTTTAAACTACAATCCAGAGTTGTCTTAATGAGTGCAGCACGGACACGTATAGCACGTTATTAGGATCCCCAAGACACGGATTAAAACATTTACAAAATCAACAATAATCTATAACAAACAAAAATTAACTTTGGATAGCCTTAGTCTAATAGGATTTAACAGGAGTTACAAGAAAACATGCACAGTGTTGAGATTTATAATATTTTTTAACTTTCTGTATGGCTCATAGTGTGTTTTTAAGGTAAAGTTGTTAATAACATTTTGCCTCTGGGTAATCCGGTATTTCATCTGCTGAACCATACATTGTTTATACAATCTGTATCAGCTTGTAGTCTAGTTTGTTTAATTTATAAATAGGTATTTCTTCCTAAGTAATCTTGTTATGTAGTCACTTTTTCAATAAATAGTTCATAAACTTGTGTTTGCTAGTATATTACTGAACCCAGCCATCCACACACTCCTGCGCTACCCCCCCCCACACACACACACACACACACACACACACACACACACACACACACAAATTCTCAACCTGCATCATTAAACCTCTCTCCTGTTGCATAATGGATTTATCACAGAGAAAATGTCACATGAAGAAATCTCTGCAAAACTAACAAAACTAAAGCCGATAATGGACATTTAGTCCCTCCTGCGGGTTTTCTTAATGATAGACATAAGTCTTTCCTGATTATATACATCTATTTTAAAATGTTGCTTGTGACTTAGGCCACATTCAGCCCTGACAAAACGTGTTTGCAAGCGCTCTGCGCTTTTATTACCACGAGATTACAGACACGTCTCTGCTGATTGGGTATCACCCGAGACACAGCCAATAAATGAGAGACACACCAACCGAACAAGAGAAAACATAACCCTAAAGCCGTTGCACACTTTTCACACCATTCCGAGAAGAAAAAACATGCCATTCAACCAGTTTTGAGATTGAACTTGCCTCTAGGTATGGAGGCAATTGATTGTTGTTTGGGGAATGCACCGGGTTGAAGTGTCTTCAGACATGTCTTGTGAATATAAAGATGCGAATGAGATTACGTATTATTAGTAGTAGCGAATGAGGATTTACATATCTGCCAGGTTTGGCTGCTGTGGTCTTGATTGTTTTTTTATCTCTATAAATAAAGTAGCAGACTGAGAGTCCTCGAATACAACAAGGCCACCGAGCACCGTCGCCACTTCCCACAAAGATTGGATTCGCTCCATTCTCTTATCAATTCAAATGTGTTTACTACTTCCTTTGATACGTTTTGCATTTTGGTTTTACGAAGGGATTGTGTCGGTGCAGCGGGCTGCAGTGGGTTGAAGTTTGATGGCTGTATATAGCATTTACATCATTAGATTTACATTAATGCAAAGGTCTAAGGGGAGATTGGTGTGATTTCTACCTCACTCTGGTCACAGCTCATTGATCTGGGTTATTGCATTCAGCACAGACATGTGGAATAGATTATTGTGTAGATGTGGAATATGTGCAGTGTTAGTCTTGGTGTCTAAGCTCTGACCGGGTCTCTCCCCAGTGGTTAAGCCCAATTCAGCAGGGACGTATTATAGATTTTATTCTTCAGCTATGGGGGATTGGAAGGTTAGCGATACTTGACTTCAAAAAACTGGATTTAAGGCTTGGTAAAAGCCAGTTGCTAACAACGTATTTGAAGCCTACCGCTTTACGCAAGAAAGCAATTCACCTGGGAACGTTGGGTTTACAGGTACTGGAGTCTCATGCAAGTGAGACACATCTATCTGAAGGGCTTCCAGCAAACAGCAATCAGCCAGTTCTGCCAAGTTTTTGGCAGCTCCAGCCTTTTTTTTTCTTTTTGTTGTCTTGGTATAGGTCTTTAATTTCATTCATAATGGTCTTTACAGAGTCTTCCGCAGCGTTATTCTTGGTTTCTAGGCTCTGACCTGGTCTCTCCCTAGTGGTAAACATCAAGCTCGACCCAGCCGGGTGTGGGAAGGACTCTTTGTACTTCCAAATTTGATGCTTTTTTGTAGCTGGATATATCAATTGTTGTGTCAAAATATCAATGTGGAAACAACATTTGACATTGGTCCTGCATTAAGCGTGAATACTGTAACCAGCAGCCTCAGACCAGGTTGCGATGTAACCCGATGGGGCAAATGTGCCTCTTCAAATTTGGTCTATTAAATTTATTTTGCCCCTGACAGGCTCAGATTATTATTCTAAGTGTCTGACAACATTATGGAAAGGATCCCTACAGAGACAGACCTTTTTAAAACCTCTTTAAGACTTTTCTGTTTAACCAGAAACAGCTCTGAGGTTGCTAGCGCTAAACCCACCAGACTCCATTTAAAAAAA
The DNA here is from genome assembly GCF_008692095.1 of Etheostoma spectabile. Classification (NCBI taxonomy): domain Eukaryota; kingdom Metazoa; phylum Chordata; class Actinopteri; order Perciformes; family Percidae; genus Etheostoma; species Etheostoma spectabile. The sequence goes on from NC_045741.1 coordinate 31,565,186, forward strand.
CAGTACTTTTAGCGTGTATAGCGCTAACATATTTTCACATGTAAATCTGTAAACTATTTCTTTATTTCAACCAAAACTGGAGTTTTGATGGTTGGAAAAGTCAAAAGACGACCCAAAACCGCTTTTTATGGTTTTTATTTTGTTTCAGTTGACTTTGAATGAAGTGTAGTTTACAATGCTAAAATGACTGTTCATTTACATGGAGTCTGGTGACTTTAGCAAACTCAATTTTGGGATGTTTTGATGTTTAAAAAAAAAAAAGATCCTTCTCTTTAGTAGAAAGGTTGACCTCCTTAGAAATCTTTTCCATAATGTTGTCAGACACTTAGAATAATAATCTGAGCCTGTCAGTGGCAAAACAAGCACTTTTGGGGGCGGTTGCCTATCAATCGGAAGGTTGGTAATTCAATCCCTGGCCCTGCAGTCCCATGTCAACGTGTCCTTGGGCCAGACACTGAATCCAGAGTTGCCCCCGATTCTGCACCATTGGAGTATAACTGTGTGTGAGTGTTTATCTGATGCGTAGGTGGCACATTGTACAGTGTATGAATGTGTGTGAATGGTAAATGCTTCCTGTACTATGTAAAAGCCCTTGGAGTAGTTGACTAGAAAAGCGCTCCATAAATACCCCCACACCCCCATATAGGGATGAGTCCTTTGCAGTGGCCCGGGTTCAAATCCGAACTGTGCTGCCCCCCCCACACACACACACACACATATCTCCATTTCCTGTCTAACCACTGCCACTATTGAATGAAGGAAAAAGCCCCAAAAGAATAAAATACAACAAAAACAGGTTGCATATGATGTCTATTTACAATTGAAGCTTCTCCAGTGAGTTTTGTGACAATTTACCCTGTGTGTCAACGTCATCCTGGACATTGATGGGTGGCAGCTAAGGCTGGCTCTAAGAGGATCTAAAGTGGAGACAGGAAGCAGGTGGTGGAGAAAGATGTCTCATACACAGAGACAAACAAACATGGAAAGAATAAAAACTCAGCTCTCAGCTTCTGTACTCCCTGTGAAGGTCATCAAACTCCACGATTTCAGTCCTGTCTAATCATAAAGTCTGGTATCCCTCATCATTTCTCAGAACTAGCACAGTACTTTAAAGGTCTAATTTATAACATCTGAAATTGCAACACTATGGAAAAATGATTCTTGGAAGAGTTGTGGATTTTTATTGATGGCCAAACACAGCCTCATGAAGCTTTTTGTGATCCATTTTATTTGATTTCTGACCTCACTAGATGTCGCTTTTGGTGTAAAGAAAAAATGTTCAAGGAAGCGCAATTGTCTGCTTTCAACCCTTTGTTGAACAGAGAGGCCATCTAGTGGGCTCATAGAATAAATAACATGGTTCATGGAGCTTCATTAGGCTTCATTTGTCATTATCTGTTATGATGAGTTTTTGGATTGAATCATAATAATTGCCTGCATTATAGCTCAATCAATAAAGCAAGGTTTGAAATGAAAAAAAAAGAAAGAAAAACACTTGTATAGTCGTTCCATTATATGGTCCAAAGAACACGACTCAAGTCTACACTTGAGTTTCATATGCAACTCAATTTCTTACAATATGTGGGGGGAGGGTCCCTGCTCCATCTCGTTTTCAGCTAAGGGTCCTTGGTTTAAAATTTTTTGAAGACCCCTGTTGTAGTGTGTAGTATTAAGATTTCCCTTTCTTTGGAATTATGGCGTCTAAACCAGGAAAAAGGCTTGAAACTGGATCAGAATTAAAAGTCACAGTATGGGATTAGCAGTCAATTGGGAAGATTACGTTTGTATTACATCAATTAATGTACTGCAATGTTAATATTAATGTTGTGTTACGTTTTCCAAAGTGACCTGTTGTGTTGTCCCTCTGGCAGCTCTTGGAGCCCGACAGCAGTCTGCAGAGAGAGACGAGTCCGAGCCAGGACGTCCTGCAGCCCTACATCGCTGCCAAGATGGACACTCTGCCCGAGATCTTCACACTAGGCGATGAGAAGAAATACAACGGCTATTACAACAAACCCCTCCCGGGCCAGAAGCAGTACCGCTGCTTTGTTCTGGCAGACCTGATGAACCACGAGTCTGTGAGTCACCTTTATGTCTTTATAAGGACACCAGAATGTATGGCACCTTTAATACATTTTAACGCTTTGTGGTCAAGCACAGGGTGCTGGGCCTTAACTAGATTTAGATTAGATTACATAGACCTTATTGATAGCAAATTGGGAAATGTCAGTGCTGCAGCAGCAAAATATGAGACACACAGCACACTTACAGAATATACAAGACATAATAAATAGTATAGAATAAGAAGTAATACAAGAATGATTTTTCAAAATGACGATCAAAAAATACAAAGGAAAGAATGTACAAATGTATATACACAAGTGGCAAAACATACTTAGAACATAATTTATAAAGATGTAAGTAAACCTATGGCTGTGCAATTTGCACTTAGTGCAGTATTATAATGTACAGTATGTGAGAATTATCCAACACTGTGGTAGGAATGACTTCTTGTAGCGGTCAATGCGACACTGAGGCTGTCGGAGCCTCTTAGATAAAGTCCTCTGCAATTGGACCAGATTGGAGGGGTAGGAGGGGGGGGGAGGCTGGTCTGCGTTGTCCATGATACATAACAGTTTGTTCAGTGACCTTCTCTCCACCACAGCTTCTTATGTCTCCTATACCTTCATTGCAAGTTTTAAAACAACAGCAAGCCCTCCCCGTAATGGTGCATGGACATGTAGAGTACTTGTGCAGGGGATGGTGCATTTCTGGCCAATCACAGGACTCTTTGGTCAGTCGCTCTTCAATCACAAGGCTATCATCAGAGCTAGTAATTAACAGTAGGTGAATGTACAGTAGTAGAAATGGAGAAGAGGTAAACATTGGTAATGAACTCCAATGTTCAGTTTCAATTTGTTCCATTTGGGAATTTTTTCAGCCAATTCTGGTAAATAATCTGTAGATAAAAGCCAGTGACAGCCAAATGACGCCTCAGGAACCTTCATGAAGCATTTTCTTGATTTGCTGAGACCGATAAATGGCGCTCTCTGTTCAACAAAAGGTTGAAAGCACATTCCTTAAGTCTTTTTCTTTAAACCACAAACGCCATCTAGTTTTCGCAGGAAATAAAGTGGTTCCACTTAAGTCTACTTTTGTAGATAAAAGATGATATAGTTTTATGACTATACACTCTATATTGATTCATTCCATTGTCTAATTTACATGGGCAAACCTGCAAAGAGGCGTGCTACACTACACTGCTGCAGCAAACAAATATGAGGAACTTCACAACGAAAGGGGAGCCTTTTAGAAGGAACATCATGTCTCAAATGTTATGATAATAATCATATTCATTGCTTTCAGGACAAACAGATATACAATACAAATTATGCAGAAACTAATAAGCTCATTCAACTAAGATGATGAATATATTTATACTAAACACCCAGTGTATAGCGTATGGGGAACATTAACATGGCAAATTATTTTCCTTTTCTTATGGTCTAAGTTTATATTGATCTACTTAAAATGTGTTGTGCTTACTTATACTGTTGCACTGGGCCGGTGAACCCTTATTATTTTGTGGGCATATGTGTACTTATTGTACTTTTAGCAGTGGGGGAAGTCCACACCAACACGTATTATGTATATGTATACATATGTAAGTCAAATGATGTCGATGGTCACACTTGACAGCTCAATCGGTCCATTAAAAAACTAAATTAAAATTGTAAAAAGATCCAAAGAAGAGAGAGTCTACATTAAATTGTGCAATTCTGCTTAAAAAAAGAAGTGTAAGATGGCTGGGAACGATGTGCACAGCCTGGTCTGTCTGTCTTGCTGTAAAATTTGGTTTTATTTCTCATAAGAATCTCAACACAGGCTGCAATTTGGTTTTTAAGTGGGGTTTTGAGCCAAAAGCAACCCTGTGCAAGTGTTTTTAACTCCATTAGAAGAACTAATCTGCATTTTAACTAACATCTGAAAACATATTGGAGCTTGTAAATGCCAGAGCAGGGGGAATGAGAGGGGGACACGTAGCAGAAGATATTCCTTTTTTAACCAAAACGTAGCCACATAAATGTAGCCTCAGTCGAGAATACTGTCAGCCACAACATTAAAATACTACTCAAAATAATATTAAAACTAACTTCAAGCTTTACTACAGATCTTCAAAAGTAGCACTGTGGATATTCAGAGCTGCCGAAAGACAGTCGACCAAAATGTCTGACCTGTCAGGAATCCATCAGATCAACCAACGACTAGATCATTGATCATTGGAGGGAATTCATCTGTTGTCACAACTACCCTCAAACTGAATGTCAAAAAACAGCCGGTCTAGCGGAAATGACCAATTCAGGCTTCAATTCTTGCTTAATTCGTACAGCATCTGCCCATCTTTTACAACAACCGGTTTATCCACATGTTGATAAGACACAGGGACTAGACATAATAACAGGGACACGTGTCTGATATAATGCAATAGCTTTGCAATGAGTGCAACCTCTGTGAAACTTGTACTCAACGATTGTGAAACTTGCAATTATGTGGTTCAGCTCTGCGATGAGGCCACCATCTGTGTTGTTGTTGTACTGGATTGCATTATATATGAAGTTGATATTTTCTCCTTACTATCTCATGGCATCCTTGATCAATTGAACCTTGTCAGAACCGAGCTCTGGTAATAATACAACTGAATTCCCAGAGCAGGTCTGACCAATTTTAGCACCAATTGTTTTATGTCAAATATTCCCTTTGTATTCCTACAGCAGTTAAATACACTGACCCAGGCTAGCTATTAACACGTGAGAAAGAAGCAAAGTTTTGTATTGCACTGGATTAAGCTGTAAGTCACAGTCTGCCTTGCATGCAGCAGTGCAGTGTCAGGAAAAGTTCACCAGGACCAAGGCTGTGCTTGACATCTCTCGCCCTTTAATAAATCATAAAACTACTGCTGCTGAGGAAACATGGATTGTTTTTTAATATACAGCTCTATTGCTGTTTTGTCTGCATTCTTGGTCTTCATAACCATCAGATGAATAGTTCTCATAAAACTTCATTTCTACCCTGTGGGTCACATTCTAGTACTTACAACTGCAGTGTGTGTGCCATCCATTTTTGCAAGGCCTTGCAGTGTTGAATAAACAGAGCTCAGTCTGTTTTCCCCTCCCTGGATTGTTCTGTTGTATCTCTGGAACAAAGAAGAAGCCCCTCAGGCAGCGGTGAACACATTGCCAGGCACGGCGCTCTGATGCAGATCACGTCCTTGACTCACGCTGGTATCTGCAGGTATATATCTCTCAGGCAGTGAAGCAATGATCCCTGCTGTCATTCACAGGTATCTTGCTTTCAGTGGACAGAATTGTCAGACGGTCCCTCTAATTGTTATTACTTCTGTTTCTCATATGAGTAATTTATAGGGCTGGAAAAGGATATGGAAAATAAAACCAGCACTCCACGAACTTGTGTCGCGGTGGGAGAAGGCAGAATCATGACACACCCATTCCATCTCCCAGTTATCCTTCTCGTCCAGATCCAGTGCTATCACATCTTTAAATTACTAGTAGTCCTTTTGGTGCCTTATTCCTGTTTTTTTCTGGTAAATTTAGTGTAACTGTAAAGATGGCTAAAAGCGAAAGAGGGGGCACCGGTAATGCTAACGGAGGTGTAACGTTACAAGTGCCCGCTGTTTGACTCGGGTTCCTGGGTCTGTTTCCTGACGGCTCAGTAAACTGCCGTTAGCGTCCTTAGCACCGGAGGTAAGTGCTGACTGGGCTGGCTGCTAGCTGGCTGGGGGCTGACCGTGGATGTGTCCCCGGGCTGGGGCTGTAATGATAGTGGATGGCTGCTAGCTGGCTGGGGGGGCTCACCGTGGATGTATCCCCGGACCGGGGCTGTAATGATAGTGGATGGTTGCTAGCTGGCTGGGGGCTGCCTGTGGATATGTCCCCGGCCGGGCTGTAATGATAGTGGATGGTTGCTAGCTGGCTGGGGGCTGACCGTGGATGTGTCCCCGGACCAGGATTGTAATGATAGTGGATGGTGGCTAGCTGGCTGGGGGCTGACTGTGCATGTGTCCCTGGGCTGGGGCTGTAATGATAGTGGATGGTTGCTAGCTGGCTGGGGGTTGACTGTGGATGTGTCCCTGGACCAGGGCTGTAATGACAGTGGATGGTTTCTAGCTGGCTGGGGGCTGACTGTGGAGTGTCCCCGTACAGGGGCTGTAATGATAGTGGCTGCTGAGCTGGCTGGGGGCTGATGTGGATGTGTCCCGTACAGGGGCTGTAATGACAGTGGAGGCTGCTAGCTGGCTGGTTGACTGTGTGTGTCCCTGGCCGGGGCTGTAAATAGTGGATGGCTGCTAGCTGGCTGGGGGCGACTGTGGCATGTGTCCCCGGGGCTGTAATGATAGTGGATGGTTGCTAGCTGGCTGGGGGCTGACTGTGGATGAGGACATGGACGTGGAGTGGAATGTCTGGTCATTTTTGTTCAGTGTCAACAGGGTCCAACAGCTCATTTTCATTCAGGTTCATTCATACACATACCAAGCACACCCCATCTTTTATCAAGCATGTGTTGCCTTGGACCGTGATTGTTTCATTGTGTTAAGAACAGAGCAGTTAAAAGCCCAGATTCAGTAAATGACACTCAGCTGAGTGTGATTTGAGTCTGTACCAAAATAGAATCACATTCATTGAAAACAGGAAGTAAGCTTATAGCTTTTTATTGCCACTGCAAAGCTGCTGGCAGGCTGGAAGAAAGAAAGAAGGGGTGGGTGGGGGTGTGGGTGCTGGAGACGGAAGCAAAAAGGGCACTGCGGCTTTCTGTGGCCTCCACTGCTGGTAAACAAGCTGGGACGTGTGAAATTGGATAAAAGGAAAAAGGCCATATAAACAGTGCGATCACTTAGAGCAGAGGAAAGAGGGAGGGATAGCGAGCGGTGAACAGCAGCTTCCTCTGAATGCAGGGCCCTGTGGGAGTGACAGAGAGGTGAGGCAAAGAGGGAGAGAGAAAAGAGAGGGAGCTTAATGGGGGATAAGTTTGCTAAGAATG
>NC_045741.1:31572251-31596399 GCF_008692095.1 Etheostoma spectabile
GGGTCCTGAGGGAAACGCACAGACGTACTTGAGAAGGCAAAAAACGCTGCAATCATCGGAGAGAGAATGGCTCGGATGCTTGGAATGAGCTCCTGATGTGGGAGGGACGCTGAACTTTGAGGAGAAAAGACAGAGAGGAAGTAGGAAGGATAGCAGTGCAGAGGACTGGGGATTGTGGGTAATGCGCTGAGCCTACTGGATAGCATCCAGTTTGTCGCAGATAGAGGAGCTGTGAGCGGAAGGCTCAGACTGAGGCGTAAATCTTAAAAAATTCTGGAAAATAGCAAAGCTGTCAAAACACATTAGAATCACACAGTGTTTCTGCTTATTGTGTGACTCAAATGCTCTTTTTGGGGGGGAGATAATGGACAATGGAAACAATAGAAATGTATTCATCCTCCCACTGCTATTAAAGCCACGTTTTCTTTTTTGCACAACCCGCCTCCTCTCTTCAGCTCGCAGATGTAGCAGCAGTACATTTTTCTCTGCTGAAGGATTACTATCTATCAGCTAGTGCCACTGAGATTGATCACCTCCAACCTCCCCCCCCTTGAGATTTTATAAATATCCTTCAGAATGTGCCTCTGTGCCGCCTAAAAGCCCGTAAAAATTATCATTGAAAAAAGTTTGCAGAGCTGTAGGCAATACTTTGCTAGAAGTGCCAAAAAGTATTACAGAGGAAAGAAGGCTCAAAGAGCTGAGGAGACAGATGAGCAGAAGATCCAAATGCACAACTTTTAGCTGTTAAGGTTTCAAGGTTTATTCTCAAGACTATTTAAAACAAAGTTGGAAGATTGGAGTGATTTCAAACAGTTTTGGAAGGCAAAATGTGTAGTCCTGTCCATGGTGGCGACAGATCATACAACTTGTGTTTTCAGGGAAGGATTTTAGGGACAAATAACATATTTTGTCGTTTAATTTGGATGAACATGACACAATCCCTTTGGATACTGGGCTGAAACCCCTACAGTACACTGCCTCTGGACCAACAAGTCCTCCAAACCTGTTCCTGCCCTCTAATATGACCCACAGGAGGCTTTCATAAACGAGCGTATTTCCTGCCACCCTAGTGGTGGCAGGAAATACGTCCTCATATCTAACTCAGAGAATGTAATGGTCCCGGATTTAAACACATCGTTAACGTTGTCTAATGGTCCGAGTTTGGTTGGGTGTAGACACCAAGGGCTCTATTTTAACAATCTAAACGCACGGCGCGAAAAAAGGGTCCGTCCTCTGGGTGCAATTGCTTCAAAAGGGTTGTACGTAGTGTCTTAATTAATTCATAGGTGTGTTTTGGGCGTAGCATGGAATCAACCAATCAGAGTGTCATCTCCCGTTCCCTTTAAAAACCAGGCGCGTTTGTAGCTTGGCGCTTTGCTATTAAGATTTTTAATATTTTGCATCTGTGCGTGCTGCTGCACTTCCCTGTGTGTGTGTGTGTGTGTGTGTGTGTGTGTGTGTGTGTGTGTGTGTGTGTGTGTGTGTGTGTGTGTGTGTGTGTGTGTATAACAAGCATAGTGTGTGCGCTCTGTGCACGAGGCTAGGCGCATTTTACTAACGCGCTGTTAAAATTCAATGAACTTCTGCGTTATTGACTTTAAACCACGTTGGGCGCAGAGGCATTTGCTATTTAAACGAGCGTGGGCGCGGGGGGTAGGGGACTTTAACAACCGAGACGGTCTCAAACTAGCAAAGACAATTGCGGCGGGTGCAAGATAGAGCCCCAAAACTACTTAGTTAAGTTGTTAAGAAAGATGGGGGTGTGGGTTCAAATCAGACGTTACTCCACTTCCGGTTATGCACGTAATGCTCCATAAAGTTAATAAACCCCCCCTGTTTCCTTTAACCTGGTTTCCTGGATGAAAGCCAGTTGTCTGTTTGACTGAATTCCCCCCCCCCACACTTGCCTGTTCATGCAGAAAGTTGGCACTCTTATACTTTGTCACATTGTGTCCTTCTTTATTACCATCTAAATGAAGAAGCAACAACATCTCATTTGCATGTGAGAGCTTAGTACAAACTGAAATGTCAAACCAAAATACAATCAAATGAAAATAGGAACATATTTAAATAGCAAGTGAACTAGACAGCAGCAGGCATAGTTGGTCAAAATGTATAAAATGATTTCATACACATTCATACAAATTCTTAAATGTTCAAAACACAACTGTAGCCTCGGGTGTTCAGTGAGAGTCAAAACTAAACCACAAAAGAGGAAAATGACATGTTACTGCTGTGTGCACGTGGCATTCAATCACCTGCTCGACTCCACAACAAAGGTATTATTTTCTTTTTATTGTATTGTTTTTATTTTTTTCCAAAATGGCATTGAGGCCAATGTAAAGACGAATGGCTATGCTGTGTAAAACATACAACGATGTACTGTATGTGGGTGTTTTTCGGGGGGGAGGAAAGTCTGCTGAACATTTGTTCACCCCTTCACTTTGAGGGTCCTGTTTAAACGGTCGCTCATCTCATTTTGGACATGAGCTAAATGAAGGTGCTGTATTGGGTGTTTAGTGGCCTTACATTAAGGCAAAGGCACATGTCCTTGTGGGGTACACACTCCAGGCTCAAATGTATGTTTCCAGAGGTGATATTTTTATTTCCAGTGGTTCTGCAGTACATTGATAATTAAACAATCCAAAAACTTAAAGAAATTAACTATTAAACTGGTAGCAGCACTAACAACAGGCACGTGTTCCTAGCAGCCCAGCCTCACCTCCCTTTTCTTCCCTTGGAGCACAAATCCCACTATTTATATAAGGTGGTCAATTCACACCCCACTGCTTCAGTCCATCCCATCCTAAAGCAGGTGGATCTGCTCCATAACATTGATACCTAACAGTCTCTTAACCTATGGAACTTAGTTACCAGTTCACTCTTATCCCACTGACTCCAAAACAGGTCCCTGTTGTTCATACCTTTTTTTATATAATAACCAAAAACAACCAAGATGAACATTCCTACAAGAAATAAAACCCTCTACCTGGTTTGGCCCAGTGATGTCATCCATGACCACCCTATTGCTATAAAACAGGAAATACTTAGGCCGGCCCCTCACCAAACAACTGTCCTGCACGGTGGAACGGAACAAAAGAACAAACAATTGTAAGTGTCAACACAGGGAAAATTATAAGCTATGTTTAAACATTCAACCTGATAAAATGGTACTGAAACTAACATGACTGGGTGTCCAATGACCTGTATGGGACAAGTGGTGAGCAAACCCACCTCGTCACAGTCCGCCTCGACCCCCAGCAGCAAAAAGGTCCTGCAAAATTACACAATGTCAACAATATTCAGTGGAATAGAGTGAAACTGGCAGCGGGAATGTAAATTGCATCACCCGCATCCTTGCTCCCATACAGTACAATGCATCCTCGTAGCTAAAGCACAAGACATATGTAAAACAGGAACCCACTCAATGAAATATTACTCCACAGAACTTCTTAAATAAACTTCACAGGACGCCTCTCAAATATTTGCTTACTGACAAACCCCCTCCTCTGCTTGATTAAAAGTCATCAAGTCAACTCCACTCCTTCCACTACTTAATCAACAACATCATTCCACTTGACTTCATGCATAATTTCTCTCACCACTGCACCACTTCCTACAAGAGAAACAGTTTTAAAAAATGAAGCGATGTTATCCCAGTGGCATGCCAAACCGAACATGTAAGCTTTCTCGACAACTTTTTTAATCAAAAGAATGCACGTCTGCAAACATCTGTCTTACAAGTCGTTGAGTCTAAAATTCAGCATAAAGGCTTATTTATGCCTGGGGGGGGGGGGGGGGGGGGGGGGGGACGACATGATGTCCTTGTTGCTTTTGCCGTTTCCAGTGGTGCTTTCTAGAAAAAAGGCACTGTAAAGAAAAATTGAAATCGTTGTTAAGATGACGATGGTCTATATGGACAGTGTTTCATTTCCGGGATTTCGCCGGACGTCCCTCTTTTCTTCCAGATGTTGGTCACCTTCCTCTTTCTTTGTGTTGTAATTCTAACCTCTGGTGGAGTTTTGAGGATACATAGTTAACAGCTCCTCAGATCTCTGCAGGGTAAACCCACCACCATGAAGATTAATAAGGATGGATATTTAAAAAAAAGTAAGTTAGAAATTGGGACCACAATCATCAATAACAAATCAAATTCCCTTCAAATTTTCCTTCTGTCCAATTGGCAATTGTCCCCCCCCCGAGCACATCTATCACAAAAAAGTACTGGAGAGCGGTGAAATGGTGCAGGGATATCGGAATATCAGAGGAAGGAGCAGAGACAGTTTGGCTGTGGGAGGATGAGCCTGGAGCAAGCCGGCTGCCAACTGGTGCACACTCACTCTGATGTGGATGGCAGTTATTCACACACTGCAACGTGTGTGCAGTATATAGTCGTTATGATAAATGATGGATAAGCGATATATTGGAAATATATTGTGTAGCACGTGTCCTGTGTCAGGCTAGATACCAGAGGAGAAAAGTGATGTCTGCTTCATGGAGAATGACTTGGGAGCGATAATATTAATTATGGCTGGCCGATGGTGAGTGTGAGAGAAGCCGGGGTGATGAACTGAATAATCTGTATAGATTTTTTTTTTGTTCTTTTTTTTTTTATACCGCCATATTCTCACTGGATCATGTTGTCCTCTCTGCTCTAACCTGCACACTCCTCTCTTATTCCTCATCTCAGCACTTGTTTCTTATATTGCCCAATTTAATTCGTCTTTTTTAGACTACGATTGATTATTTTACCAAAATAAAGCCATGACTCTTTTTACAGCACCCCCCACCCCACGGGCCCCGGTGCAACTGCATTTATATTTTGAACTGTCCCTGTTGCCTCAATTTTCTGTTCATAGATGAAGACATTTCCACCATCAATGAATGCAGAAAAGTGTCTGACGCTTACATTTTGAATGTATCTAAATTATATGAGTATGTCTATGATACAAGTTACTTAGCTGTTGTTTCATTTTTTTAAACAGTACCTCAAACGATGATTCTAAATCAAGTTTTCTGAACCTTTAAATTACAGTTTCAGCTAGATTATAGCATATATATATATATATATATATATATATATATATATATACACAATGTTAATAGATTTTTAAGGCAAAGTATAGCAGATATAGTCAGTTTAAAGAGCTTGGTTTGATTAGTCAGATGGATTAGGATACTAAATTCCATCCAAAGAGCAAAGGAAACACCCATCATAATATACTAGATAAATGGCATATACGGTGTGTGTAGATGCCGATGTGCTTGGCAGGGTCCAAGACCATGGCACGTCGAAATGCTGTTTGTTTCCACAACGTGACAAATGTTCGACAAATGTCCCACGGCCACAAATGTCACGTATAATTCATTTGCACTCGTCAGCCCCGATCACACGCTCTCACTATGAACGTTGGAGAGAACGAGAGTGTGAAATATGTGTTGAAATTAATGAATCCGTAAGGAAGCAAAGCCAGGTCCAGGGCTGACATTGTTTTAACAAGCAGTATTCTTCAAATGTGTTTACAGCCTTCACCCAGAGGAGCCTTGTTTTAGCCAGAGCCCCGTCAGGCTTACAGGAATATTTATAGTCCCATTCGCTAACACAGACCAACTTGCTGCACTTGTCTCACAGAGCGTAAAGTGACAAGCAGCCCAGTTATTTAAAGTGAATTACACCTTGCAAATTGATCCATGTAGCACCTATTTAAAGTTTATTACGTTTCCAATATCCAACCGGCTACAAATCTGCACCGCGACTCACTAATCAGGATGGAGCGATTTTTCTCGGACAGTAAATTCTTTTGTTTGTTTTTTCTTTGAAGGTTAATGGTGCAATGATATGTTTCACATCTTCTAATGATGGGATGTTCTGTCGCTGCATCGCGTTTGAGTGCACATCAATAACGCAGAGTCTGCATGACAAAAGGGGGGTGGGGAGTGAAAGGTAGAATATTTAAGCATGTAGATTTTCAATTGTATTTCATCTATTCTAAAGGATCCTCCACAGAAGGCTTAGTTTGAGGTAACCAGATCCCGCAGCTGAGAATAGATCGGAATGTACATGTCTAGTACAAGGGTCTTAAAAATAAGGAGCGGTTTGAATAAACTGACATTTGTGAGGACAAGAAGAAAAGTATAAAAGAAGAGTTAGTCTGATGTTCAGAGAGACACTTTGGGTACACACTTGTGTATGTGTGTACCCACGGTTATCTTCCTTGTTCAATAATTAAATAAAGCTGCATTTAATATAAATTTATTGGACTCGTCAAGTCTCCTCCATCATTTCCGGTCATGATTCCCAGATATCAGGGAGTTTTAAAGATGTCCGACAAATAGATTCTAGGCAAATGTAGGATCCAGCAGTTTTGCAGTATGTCTCAATTCGGATACTCCTGTGAGAACACTTATGTACAAGTAGTGCACTGTGCACACTTGTGCAAGTGCACAAGTACATTTCGACCGGGTAGTGTTGCCTCACATTGCTCGCCGCCATTCTATTTCAGAATACACACAAAGAACGCCTGCCCGCTGGAGCTGTTTACTGCGCCAGAAATCAGCTGTTCTTATCATATTGAAAGTGTATGAGAGTGGGCTTTTAGCATGCTTTTATCACATCATGATGACCTGGGGTCCGTTTCAGAAAGCAGGTTTAGTGGGTCCGGGTCTCTGGGTCTTCTGTTTCAGAAGCGGAGGTCAGTTACTATGGTAACTGAGCCTGTGAACCTTACCCTGGTCCGGAGCGGGTCTTCCCCTATGACCCAGCTCTCTTTCATTTCCTCATTGATTCAGTCAGTCTGTCGCAGGCGCATTTTAGCGCAATTTATCTGCATGAATACAAAAACAGGGTTGTTTTATTAAATATGATTATGATATATGCAGACTATAAAACATTGGGGCAAACATGGCCTTTCCTTGTGTTGATGATCCTGTTGATGAAGCTGTATTACTTCTTAGGGAGTTAAACATACGTCGGGAGATGATATTGACGCTCCGACTATAGATGTATTTTCATTTCCAGATAACTTTCTATTTGAGTGGTATCATTTTTCTTCCCAGTCTATCAGTTATGTAGCCGACAGAACCTTCATAATAATAATAATAATAATGTGACACAATGAATCTGCTGGGATGTAGAGCATGTAACAAACAGCGCTAAACTGCGCCTGCTACAGACTGAATGAATGAATGAGGAAATGAAAGAGCGCTGTGTCAGAGGGAGGAGACTGAGACAAACTTGAAGTTTCTTAAAGGGCCGTGACACACCAACCCGATAACCGGACGTCGGACAGTCTGGTGAGGTCGGTGACTCGAGTCTGTTTGGTGTGTTCCATGCCGTTGTAAAAATGAAGGCCGTCATTTTGGCCGACTTGACATGCTCTGGAGGCGGGCACTGCCGGCAGTCGGACTCAAATGACCAATCTGGGATGAGCGTGACTAAAGTCTCTCAAAATCTGACAAATCTGTTTAACTGACCTTTGTGGATCTGAAATGAAAACAGATTCAGCAACCGCACGGCTTAGTTCTCCTTAAAATATGTTCAGAAACACGTTTCGGTGAGTAAAATATAGCAAAATATGAGATTGTATTCTGAACAATCCGCCATGACAGTCTGGCTTTAAATTTCCGGAGAAACCAGACCCACGTGACACGTTCGTCCAATCAAATTCCGGTTTTAATTTTTGAACGACGATACAGATTAGCGCTGCCTGTTGTTATGGCGACGTCTTACGTCCCATCACTTTGGTGTGTTCCGAGACTTGGGGAGACTGATCAGACCAACTGCTTTTTCTGCCGAGGGTCAACCGTCTGGTTGGTGTGTCAGCTCCTTAAGAAAACCCGCACCCGACCTTCTTCATAAACTCAGTTACCAAAGTAACTGACTCTGATGCAGTTTCCCTCAGCTCAGGGTTAACAAACTCATTTGCGTGGTGGCTTCTGCGTTTGTGCTGTTTCTTTTGCGTTTGTATGTTTCATTGAGAACGATTTCCATCAACTACCACATCTTAAAAGGACTGAAGTTGGATGGCTGAACAATAATTGCTGTTACTGCAGCATCAAGTAGCATAAATCACTAATTTACACATACAATGGCAAAATGACCAAAATTTCCAACACACAAGCAGTAAAACAACAAGATCTGTACAACACAGATCTACCCTGCAGAGACTGTAAATGCAGCCATTGAGTTGATTCACAATAAACTACACTGGCTCTGTTCATGGCAGTGAGGTGAAATGTCACTCATGCAACAGCATGGCTTTTTTAATAAGTTCTTAATTGTTTCAAATGGCAATGGAGCTTTACGCACTATGTTGTAAGCTGAAGCAGACTGTGCTACAACAACAACAATGCTTGCTCTTGAGCACTGCACTAGAATTGTCAGTACAAACTAATTTCCGATTATTACAATTTTGGTTGGGCAAAACAATGTCAACACACACAGGGTCCAAATACTTTATGGTTTTTGATGAACAGAGGTCATTATTCTGAGCACTTGTAGGACCTATCATCCTTAAACGCTGAGCTTGACAAACTCCATCTGCTGATGATGTGTGATATGCAGCAATGGCGACATGAAGCCTCAAGAATAGGATTGGGTGTTAGGGTATTTTACAATAACTTTGAATGTATCACGAGGTTTACTACTTTCAAGTGAATGCACCGTCTGTGTTTTTCCGACAGCAGCTACTCCACAATGCTTAACGTCCCGCTGTTGGAATCCTCTACAATACACACACCCTGTACACCGTGTTTAATCCAGCTGCTAGCTAACGCTAGGCTAACGTTACCCGCTGTGAAGTGAAGTGTTAACTAGTGTCACATGCAGCGATGTTTCTGTTGCCTCTAACGTCTGTTTCAGGGCATCAAAGAGCAGCGAAGGCATATCAGTGGCACCGAAATGAGGCATTGAAGTCTGCGTTGGGATTGGGTCCAGTAGATACCGGTCGTTTAGGCGCCGGTGCCATAGTAGCACCGGGGTTTTGTACCCAACCCTACTCAAGAAGCATTGAAGCTTTCCAGCAAACTGGTTGACAAAAGGGTTAATTTCTCGAGGCTTCATTTGCTCATAATACCACCTGTTGTTGAAAAAGGTAAAACAGGCACATATATTACAGATAATCTATGTCCGGGGTGTCAAACATACAGCCCGTGGGCAAAAACCGTCCCGCCAAATGGGCCAATCAGGCCTACTGGATGACTTAGCAGAGAAGAAATTAATTCCAATTCCAAATACTTTATTCTCGTAGTTCTTTTAATTGGAATATTACCGCTCTCTCCCGGATTTGGCCTTAGAACGCAGTCATAGCAGAAGCAACTTGCAGATAAAGTGGCAGATAAAGTTTCTGATCTTTCTCGAGCGGTTTACTGGTCTAAAATTAGTTCGACACCCCTCATCTATGTGATCCACTGAATTAGAGACGTTTTTTTTACTGTATTTTACACCAGTAAAGACTGACCATGAAGAAAAAATCAATATCCAAGTAATCCGTTCATATCAATGTAATGTGCATATTCTGGTGGTATAGTAAAATTAACATAAATGGATTTCCTTGAGAGGAATGCGGCTATTTACGTGTGTAAATCCATCATTTCGGTCATAATATAATAGCAGGAGGGGTATTATTAGTAGGCAATTAACTGCTATAACTGGAAAGATGCCATGGTTTCTGGGCAGATGGCGGTGAGTACGCCTGTGTAGATCGTGGATGTGTAGATTTGAAACACTTCATTTACCAGTCACGTGGTACGGACTGGCAGCGAGGCTTCAGATGTCATCAATGACGTCATTTGTCTAAAGCAATAAAAGCCTCGATACACGCTTTAAAATAACTTCAAGACCCAAATTTTAATAATCATCCTTTACTGTTAGAATGGTGTAATACACACCTACACAAATACAACACTAAAAAAGGTCTACAGTATTCGTTAGTTAGTTTTTCTATGTGAGGTGAAGATAGTGTTCCATCTCAAAGAGTGATGGATAATAACTAATGGCAGCTCAACCTGCTCAGCCCGACACCTTCGAAGACATTGTGTCTCCTGGCAGCAGCGTGAGTGGGTCCTGTGTGCTTTGGATTCGGGAGAGACTGCCGTGTTGTCTAATGATGGCAGGGAAATAGCCAGGGTCGGCCTCAGGTCTCCAAGGCTGTCCAGAAAGTGTGTGAAGTTGTTTTGCATTATTGGATTTGTCTTCAGGATGTCACTGATGCGGCTCCTCCGCTGTGCTGCTTCCTTTCCTCCCTGGCCTCAGAAGGGACTCTTCACTCCCAACGCAGCAGCCTGCCTCTGTCTGTCTCACCTTTGATTCACTGTCCTCCTCGGATTTCATAAATTGCATGTGTTCTGTGTGCAGATATCTTAATTTGTAAGGTAACTAGTAACTAAAGCTGTCAGATGAATGTAGTGGAGTAAAAAGTACAGTATTTTTCCTCTGACATGTAGCGGAGTAGACGTAGAAAGTGGCATGAAAGAATATTATATTTTGACTTAGGAACAGTACTGGAGGAAATGTACTTAGTTACATTCCACGTGTGTGTGTGTGTGTGTGTGTGTGTGTGTCCAACATCCTCCATACTCTCATATATAGTCCTGCCTCACTGAACACCCACAAGTGTCCAAAATATAACATGGTGGGTCGGCTGTCAAAATCAGGTAAACTGCAAAAAGTATAGCTGCCAAAAGTTTCATCAAAATATGTCACCCTCCCTGTAGTACAAAGATTTAGGCCATTTCATTTAAAACTGGTTATTTTTTCCAATTTGATTGGACCGTTGGAAAACTTTTATAGATACAGTATATCCTATATATTTATATATATACATATAAACTTATACATACTGTATGTATGTATATATGTGTGTATGTACTGAACTGGGTTGAGTTGTCAGCCCTTCGTTGATGCCGTCGTGGTTGTGTACAGTTGCCATGGTTACAGGTGTTGTTCTCATCTATGGCAGGGTTAGCAAAAAAAAGGTATAGTGACTTGTTTATTCCACTGTAGTCTAAATCCATGATGTTCCACTTCGGTGTCGCCGGATATTCCGCCAGATGTCACTCACATTGGTTTTCTTTTAATTTTAAACTCCAGCAGATTTATGAGGACTATGGTTACCTGCCCCACCAAAACATGTTACTTCCTAGGCTATTTTGCACCTATCCTAGGCACCGTTGCACCATTGCTTCGCACCGCTCAAGACGATTGGGATTGATTCAAAGGAATGCTAATAAACCAGAGCACATCTTTCTCCCATCCCGGAATGCTGTGTGGACTAGCCAGACCCTCCTCCGGAGTGCTGTGGAGGAAGGTCTGGCAATACGAGACTAATACCACTGTAACATGACTGACTGCCTATCCCCAGTAAATGGCTGTTATTCCCACACTGCTGTTTGAACACTGTGGGGTACTCGGTCATTCTTGATCACTGTTCATTATCCCAGCTACCTGTGCTCTCCACTGTAGAGCAGCAAATCATTGAGCAGATGGATTTACTCAACTGCTCTACTCTCTGAAGACCTGCTAAAATGTCTGATACTATTAATGCAGAACAATCCCTATACTTTAAGTTTTAAATGGTTGACAGCACATTAATCTTGCACTCATTCTTAGTATTATCCCATTTTAACACCAAAACAATAGTCAACTAAAAGTACCATAAGTGTTACATCCACATCCATAGCCCACTATATTGTCAGGGTAATGTTAGCTTTTTGTTAATGCCAGTTTGTGGGTCATGTGGTAGCTTTGTCATAAAAAAGGGTTTTTAATGAACATTTAAAAAAAAGCTGGGCCAAAGTAACTCAATTTTTTTTTTATAGTATCAAATCATAACAAGAGTTATCTCGAGACACTTTACAGATAGAGTAGGTCCAGACCACACTCTATAATTTATAAAGTCTCAACAATTCTAGTAATTCCCCCAAGAGCAAGCATAGTGCGACAGTGTGACAGTGGCGAGGAAAAGCTCTTAAGAGAACCAGTTTGCAGACCTCGACCTTGTACACCTCAGATAAGTGTGTAAGTCGAGCACCATCTTGATTTATCTTCCACAGATAAAAGGTACCCTCTGGTAGCGCTGTGTGATTAGAGGATCCTGGTTGGGTTTCTCACATGCACACACACACACTTGTTAGACCTCAAGGATACACAAAATGTCTTAAGATGAGAAACACTGAATATGAATAAAAACCTTGTGTGTTCACAAGAAAACTCCCCACTGGGCAGCTGAAATTACACTTTGGCTGTCAGAACATTTTTGCAAATACTGGGGTTAATTACTTAATAGCTTAATTACTAAAAGAGGAAATGTTCTTACCCGTACAGACACATAAAACTATATGGCCAGCTGTATTGTGGGGAGCACCACCGCCCTTTTCTGACATTGTAGCCATGATATTGTCTGAACTGACTATTGACAATCACAAATCCACCATTGGTAACCACCATCGAATGTGCTTTCAGCCCTTTGTTGAACAGAGAGCACCATGTAGTGGGCTCAGAAGATAAAGAAAATAGTTCATGAAGATTCATGACGCTCCATTTGGCCATCCCTACTTTCAAATGAAAAAATAGTGTGGTGTGTGAATAAAGTTCAAATCTAACCTGGACACATCAGCACACAGAGAGACAGACCAGTCCTTTGATTTCTCAGCCACTGTGTGAGTTGGAGGAAAAGGTTTCAATGTAAAACCGTGGTGGCAGATGTCCTTCAGCCATTGGAGAGTCAGTGAAACACAGGGTATCATTCTGCTTGGGACAATACACAACTTCAGTAACACACAGACAAACATATTACAAGTTCCTCCCCAATGGAGATAATTGGCATGTTAAATCAGGTATCATCCAACTCAAATGCCAAAGTGCGGGATTATTGCATTATATATAGAGCTGGGTCAGGATCCTTTATACTTTTTAGGCACAGACCTAATTACCTCAACAGTACCAATTATCAAAAAATGCCTCGTCGTTCGATACCAAATTTTAATACCTCTCATCAGCGACAATGAGCCAAGATCTAATGATGCTTGATCTAAAGATTGACTGTCTAACGTCAAAGAGGCATGCAGGAAAAAACATATTTACACACAAAGATGGGGCTCACGGGTTTATGCTGTTGTATTTTGAGAGGCTTGACTACAGGCTATCACTTTAATGGGAGGAGCTGAAAAAAAAGATGTGTACCGTAAAATCTTTTTGTTAAAAAGGATTTTATAAAATTGGTATCGGAAATCGTTCAGGAACTGATATCGAAATGTCGGAATCAGTATCATTACAGGTATGAAAAACGATACCCAGCCCTACACATATATCAATTTGGTGATGTGTTGATTACATAGCCAGGGTGATAAAGCAACAACCAAAAGCACAACCAAATGAAGTACATCACTACTCACCATGCTGACAGTATGTCCTGATTTACTCTGCTCCGTTGTGTGTAACTCAGTGAGTGTGAACTGACTCTGGATCATCCTACCCATTTGCAGCAGAGGACTTTTGCAGCCAGCCCGTTCTCTGATCCCATCATGGTGAAGCTCCACAGTGGGATGGCCCGACAAACCGAGGACTCCGAGATGCTGTGGGTGATGGGGCCCGTGCTGGCAGTCATTCTCATCATCATCATAGTCATTGCTATTCTTCTCTTCAAGAGGTGAGTCTAATGGAAAAAAACAGCAGACAGCTTCTGTCCTGTCCTGTTACATTTCAGAAAAGTCTAAAATAGATTTATTTATTTGACTAGGACAATGCACATTAAACAACATTTTTGTAAATGTGCCAGTGTTAGCCGGTCGGCTAATTTTCAACTGTAGTCCTCTTGACCTAGCATGCATGCTTTATGGTGGGAGAAAACCCCAAACCTTGCTGTGAGGAAAAAGTGCTAATCACTTAGCCACCATGCTGTCTAAAGGCGGATTTATGCCAACGTTAGCGTTAATGTTAGCTGTATAGATTGAAGACAAATCTAATGCTAATTTAGCCAGCTATCCCACCTTATTTTTCTGCCTCACACCCCGCCGCTAAGGGACTTCAGTTGAGCTGAAAGCGGACAACAGCCCCACATTCACAATTAGCCAGCCACTATAATTAACTTAAAGCAAACGGAACCCAACCATTCCAACGCCGGGTAATAACGATGCTAATAACAGAAAGCGTAATGTTCCGTCGGGGAAACGGACCATTATGCCCCAGGCTTTTGAGTCTGGCTGGCTGCCGTGTTGTTCTGAAATTCTCACCCCTTTAGCATTTAGCGGTCTTCTTTACAGCCCTGAAGTTATTTGGCGTCCAGCCCCAGACACTAAGTAGCTAAGTCTCTCAGCAGGGTTGAGTAACAAGCCCGTTTCGCCTCGGTGCTGAAAACCTCCAACAAGTGACACTGACGTAAAATATATTGTGATATTTTGGTTATAGCTGCTGGCTAATGTTAGCTTGCTTGCTCGCTAACTGGTCAACTAGCTAGTTAACGCTAGCTACCAATACAAATCAAACCAAGAAAACGTAATTATGTGGGGGAAACTGCAGCTATATTATCAGAAGGACATGAATAAACGTTACTAAAGGTAACGTGGATAAAACTGCAATGGATAAACTTATCCGTGAACAGATATATTTTAATCCGCAATTGTGTTAAACTCCAATAATTTATGTCCATTGTTTTGATTAAGAGACCCCTAGCAGCAGAAAATTACATAGTGTACGTTTAAGGTGCAAAGGTCTTTATGAACTGTATGTAAAGGAAATTATTCCTGTATTGTTTAACAAATCTGTCAGAGAACGAGACCTTGTTAAAGCCAGAAGCTACAATTTTAAATTTACATTAATCTATCTTAATTTTGTATGCTCCTGTTGTGTTCTTTAGCCCCCCAATTTACCACAAGTAGACACAGTAGTACTTGCTGTGTCTACCCCCACCCCTCTCCGCTATGCTTCACACACATGTTCATTTTGTTTAATGAAGACAGGAATAGTGTCGGTATACTTTGAAGCAGTGCATGCTCATTGTGGTCTTCGTCATCTAGCTGAGCGATCATTTAAGCCCAGTCCAGAGAGAGGCCTGGAGCATTTTTCTTCAGCACAGCAGATGACGACAACATTTAACAAGAGTCAGGCACCAAGAAATGGTCAGACTGGAGTATTTTCTAAAGTACAGACAGACATTTATTCTCGCTGAGCCGGCCTGAAGGCAAAGGCCCTTCATGGCATATGGGAGGAAAGCGCTGTGAGTTGCCCCACGGCGCTGCCCTTCCAGGCTAACAGTTGGCCCGTGCTTCCTGTGCTTGGATCAAACATCTGGAGCTGCTGACGGGGGCTTCCATATGGCTACTGCTCTGCTCAAATGGCAACACTTGTTTAGTCTTTTTCTCGTTTTGCCCGTTCTCTCTTGATGTGTCAGAATTTGTTTAGTAATATTGGTTCTGGGGAGTCTCTGAGGAAAGCAAATCAAACTGAAATCACTGGGTGTTGCAAGACTAAGTTGATGTTTTGTATGCTTCATTCTTATAAATCAAATATTTATTACATCGCTAGAACACATTTTCCTAAATATATAACGGTATTATAGAAAGTTAATTGTTTTTAAGTAGGTGACACTTATTTTAGTACACTTTGAAAAGTGAGATGAGCATGCGTTGGGTAATGTATATATTCCATAATATCTTACCCTTTGTGATACTGTATTTTTTGATGAATGAAGCAAACCGTCTGTTTGAATCGGCAGGCTGCAGAAATGATGCACCGAGTCATTGTTTCCAGATTTATCTGTTTTCTGCCAAGAGAGTTGGGCAATTTTGTGTGTCTTTAGCTTGGAAACGTAATCTGTGTCTGGCAACACTGCTTATAGTACTTATCCTACATTTCCCATGAACACCAAGTCGTGACGCGTCAGACAACCATTGGCCAGTGTGCGTGCGATCGATTACAAGCTAGGCTGAAATGGAGAAGACGAACAAACCAGAGGAGCTGCTATTCAAGTTAAATTAGTTAGAAAAGAATTTGGCTAGTAAAAAATCCGATTGGCTGGCAACTTTTAAAATCTGCTAGCCATGTTGGCTGGTGATCAAAAAAGTTCATTTAAAGCCCTCTCTGTGCACCAATTCAACAATCAAGGCGTCTGGGAGTGTGAAACAAAACAGGGAGAGGGTAAGAATGGCACCTGCGCATATAGTAGCCTGACAAGCCAGAACATCAAGATGTTGGGTCTGGGAACTCCCCATTATCAGGGATAAATGCATAAATGGTTGTCTCCTTTAAATTTCCCGTTTAACCGTTGCAACCATAGACTGTATATATAATATTAACGGTGTATGGTTGCAACTCAGCCGTCCTTACGTTAAGCCTGCCCACCGACTCTATACACAATGTGATTGGCTGACCAGAATTTTTTTTTTCCAGCTTGCAAGCCAACGGAGAGTTGCCAGACTGACACTAGGAATGGGTCTAGATTTCTAGGCTAGCAATGTAGAGCAAGTGAGCCCCGTAAATAAAGGAATATGTAAGTGGCTCTCATCCGTTCTGTGGTTGGGATATGCGCGATACTTTTGAAATGTGCGTAAATCCTTTCCCAATATACCCTTATCTCTAAAATGTCTTGTAGCCTCCGTTAACATAGCTATTGTTCAGTGGAATAAGGTTATTGTTGTTTGTTATTATATGGTGCGCAAAGACTACTATCTGCGCGTGTGAAAAGTTCAAATTTGCATGTGAGCATGTTTTTGAATGCTCGCAAGTTATGCTATAAACGTGACGCCATACAGATTTTTCAGGGATATTCACAAAGAAACCTGCGATGGGCAGATATATAATGATTTCCTCGGAAAGATCCAGTAACAAAGATTTGGTTTGTAGCTTTCCACATGGACATAAATGCCCTACTAGAGTAGATCAGAGGGTTATCTCAGTGGGGAACACAAAGAGGAAATGGAATCCTAGAAAAATTCTAAACCACATTTTAACCTTAGCTGAATTTAGAAATGAGGACTGAGGATTGCGTTCCCGTCTTTCACAGAGTAGTTGTTGCTAGGAAGGGATGTCAATATGAACAGAAGAAATCATTGCATAGATAAACAACTCAAAATACATATGAGATCTCCTCCCTTATCTTGGTACATTTTATTATATGAATAGACACCATTGCACTTACATTTTACACACACATTTTAATGCATGTATTTATTTTGATATGTGGCCGGAACATGTTTAAACCTTGAGTTGTCTTCCCATCAACCATGAAAAAAAGGGTTTTCAACATTCTTACTTTTTCCCACATTTTTGTCACTTTTTCAAAGTTGTGGGTGTTTTTTCCAAAGTTTTTTGATATTTCTAATGTTGACATTTATAGCGCTTATTTCCACGGCCCAATTTTTGTGACCAAAAAAGAAAAAATTAACTGAAAACGGGTCAATTTGACCCAAGGACAACATGAGGGTTAAGCTTCTAAAAGGTTTTAAGTTGGCAATTAGATACTTGCACAATGCCCATGTGGACAAACAGAGGGGGACTGAGTTTAAAGGACTGTGTGTGAAGACAGCCTTAGTATCAGTAAGAAGCGACCAATCATATAATTGATCATAAACTGATCATATAATTCTAAATAGCAATAAAAAAGAACATGCGTGTAAGCTGAAGATCTCAGACGCTGGAAGGAGAAGCTGCTCCGCTGACTGGGGATCAGATAAAGAAGGGAGCAGTAGGAGTAATAAGTTTGGTGCTGTAATGTGATCTGTCAGGTGCACTTCTCCTCCACTGTGACTCTGTGTGGTATCCCTGCTGCTGACAACTTGTAAATGAATCCTTTCTCTCTCTCTTTCTGCTCCCTCTCTCTCTTTTTGCCCGCTTTCTGTGGATGCAGCAAACAAGAAAGGTTAGTGCCGCTGTCTGTTCTTACAGCATTTCCCCCCCCTTTTAATTTGCTCCAGTATCTCTTTCCATTTGTCTACCCTTCCCCTTTACCTCCAATTTCTTGTAAACACATTCAAAGAACTTCTTATCGTCAACATACTTAGGCTACATTTACACTGCTATGCTGTGGTTTAAAAATGAATATCTTCTGCAACGTTTCCCCCCCTCATTCCTCCTGCTCTGGCGTTTCCGAGCCCCTAAACCGGAGACATTTGGAATCACTTCTGACCCGTTTTGGTTCGGAGTCTGCGGGGTTGTGATCCAGTCTCAAAGGTCGCAAACGGACACCTTTGGTAACACCCGCACTGACGCCAACGCTTTGTCTTATCAGTCATGACGTCTCGTTCTCTGAGACCAAGCTACTAACGTAACCACGGCAACTACCAGCAACAGGCGGGGTCTACACGCTGCCTCCTGTTTATGCCCAGTATACGAGAATGTTGATGAGATATGCGGTCTGGGCGTGTTAGTTTAAACGGAGCTTAGTTCTTCTACCGGAGCTAGAAAACACACCGCTTTTGGCTCAAAACTTTCACTTAAACCATGTATTATTTCAACGGCCCATTTTTTGTGACAAAAAAAACTGAATTAACTGAAAACAGGTCAGATTTGACCCAAGGATAACATGAGGTTTAATAGCCAAGACATACGTAGCAATGTGAATGTAGCCTTATTAAATATTTGTCCCATTTCCCAGAAGGCATTACATCTGTGAATGTCTTCATAATATTTTCTATTTTCCCTTTTCTCACCACTCCAGTGTAACATTTAACATTACCAAAATATGGGGGTAGAAATTTGCCTTGAAATCTTCCCGTTCCCTCCAACACTTGAAGCAGACAAATCATATTTAGCATATTTATTTGGGGTAGTAAAATACTGAATGTTTATCTTGTAAGCCCTACATGTATACATGTCCTCCTATTGTTCAGTGTAAATCCCAATTCGTAATTCTTTCTCCCATTTTTGCTTTCCTATAACTTGTTATAATTGTGAATTGTAATTTATGACCCATGTTTAGAGCATGGTATATATTGAGGACTTACAGTATATACATATACTTTCCAGAGTTACAGTATATCATCTGTTGCTTTTATTTAAGGGAGACTTAATATAGCTAAGTCTAAGACTACCACTTACATAGCTTCCCACTTTTTTTCCCACTTTTATTTATTTTATTTTATCTTTATTCATCAGGTAGACCATTGAGAACAGCTTTAAGCACAAGTGTGCAGGACAACATACAGTTTCACATTCCACACAATACAGAAATACAGAATACAACGGGCTACATGAAGGGCAGATTAAGTAGGCATTACACAGCCGGAGCAAAGTGGGGTGTAAATAAGTCAATGGATATGCCAAAGGGATATGGTAATAACACAATATACATGAATAGACTGTCTATATCCCTGCTGAGATGTAGGAAAGTTAGTGCAAACTGTGGTCTGGTTTCAAAAAGAGTGAAAGAGGCAAATCATGTTATTGTATGCATTTATTACCTATGACTAGAATGTTATTCTATATGATTCACGTGACAAATTGATTAATTGATTGACTGACTTTTCCAAGTAAATCTAATTCTTTCTGACTAAATAGACTAATAGTACAGTACACATGTTTACTGCTGTCTGTGTTTTATTGTATTTTATTTTCTAGCCCTCCTTCCCTTTTCCCTAAGCGGCTTTGCCACTTGTCAGGCCATTGTAACTAAGAACCTGTTCTTAATGACTTAAGTGAAAAAGGTGAACAAATTAGTGAACACGTAGTCCATGACCAGAAGATTCTGTGTGGCAAAATGTTTACTTTACTACTATTACTAGCTTTACTCTAATGCAGGAAAAGACAACACTTATTACGATACATCCATAATCTAAGACGATATCTTGTCTCATATCACGATATTGATATAATATTGATATATTCTCAAAGCGACCTGTCTCGGTCAGGGTAAATCATCATCTTTTGTTACTTTGCACCTGCCTGGGGCTGTAAGAAAATATCAATACAGAATGTTTGCTGTAACAAACACAATGCACAATTCTAACGCCACATCGCAACTCTGTAACATCTATACATCTTACACTATACACGTGGCATTCATTCTTTACAGTGGTATCAGAATCTCCAATGTCCATCATTGAAAGACATCCATAATCCATTTAGAATATAATAATTGTGCATGCTATTGTCTCAATGGAGCTTTCTTATTGTTTTTAATAGTTCAAACAAACATTTTTATCTGGACCTCCTCCCATTTTAAACAGAGTTGAGATAAAGTACATTTAGCTTAGCGTTAGCTCATGCAAGACATGGAAGTCACACGGCTGCTGATTGAATATCATTCCTATCAGCCACATGCCATTCGCAGCCATTCTCACATCAAGGCAGTGATTTTTAATATGCCTTCCTCCTCACTAGTCCCTGCCACACTGCCAACGCTTCGCTTCCACCACCCCAGACTCCACCTTCCTAGTTCAGAGTCCTAACATGACTTAAAGTTTAATAGGGTTTCTGCATAGCGCTCCCTGTTTCAGCTTAGCATGCTGCTTGGCTGGTCCAGAGAGCATTATCAAGACCAGAGCCATCAGCAACAAGCATAACTGTATTTCCAATTGTGGCAATAAATGGTTAAATCTATGACGAGAGTGTCCCTGGACTTTGAGTTGTTCACATGGTTGCCTGTTCTCATCGCGCCATTTCTTCATTCCACCAGGAAACGAACATCTCCAGCCAAGGATGAGCACATGGCGGGGGTCAAGGACTCACTGCTGGCCCACTCCTCAGACCCTGTGGAGATGAGGCGACTCAACTATCAGACACAAGGCATGGACACACGCACACACACACACACACACACACACACACATGCACACACACTGTCCCTAGAACCTATAAGCTCATATTTATTCAAGTTGACCAACACAAACACTTCATTATCTCCCTGATGTACCCGTAGCCGTGATAATACTGACAGATATCTGCTTAGGTTTTTGTCTCTGGACGCAATTGTCCTTTCCCAATAAATGACCCCATAGATTGTGTGCACACGCAGCTTATTACTAGGGTTGTTTTTTTTTGTTTTTTTTTCAAAACCCAGTGTGAACCGTTGTTTTGTCCTGACCACTTTCACACAAAACGGGAATATTTTGCTGCGATAAAGCGGTGTAATGTTTTTAGAAATAAGTATATTAAATAAATATTAAATATTTTTTTTAGCATTTGTGAGGCAAATAAAGACCAATCAACCAATCACGCTGTGTTCTTTACCTTTGAAGTACATCATAGACAAACTCAGGGGCTGTTGTCCAAACCGTAGACTGTGTACAGACAGTAGTCCCGCATTACCAGACCTTCCTCCAGAGCGCTGCAAAAGAAGGTCTGGCTAGTCTACACAGCATTCCAGGATGAGAGAAAAACTTTTCTTTAAACCAATCACAATCGTCTTGGGCAACAGCCTCGGGAAGGAACTTGTAAGTTCAAAAGGTTGTTTTAGTCGTCAACAGAAAACTCCGATTGGACAAATAGTCTAGCTAGCTGTCTGGATTTACCCTGCAGAGATCTGAGGAGCAGATAACCATAGTCCTCATAAATCCTACAGAGTTTAGAATTACAACACAAAGAAAGAGGAAGGTGAGGGACATTTGGCTGAAAATGAAGGACATCCACCAGAATTTCAGGCAGCACTTGAATAATCCTGGAAATTGAGTTTTGTCGATATGGACTAGTTGTAGGGACAGATCTTGGTTTGGGTTAAAATACAGAACTTTGTTAAATTTGGGGAACCTTCGTCATCGTGGTTATTATAATAAAAATGCGGTTAAGGATAGATCATGCTTTGAAGAAAACGTTGACTGTCGGTTGGAAATGAACAGCAGTCTCTTGTTAGAGAACCTGATGTTTTGCTGATCCATCCATCAAACCTAACTTCCTCCCTACGCAGATATGACATCAATTAACATCCTCCTTTCCTCCAATCATAACTACTGTTAGTTAAATGAACCAGGCAGGCTGTTTCTTTTCTCTATTCTCTGACTATAACTCTCTCCGGTTTACTTTCTCTTTGTTTCCTAAGTCACTCTCCTGCCAGACGTTTTCACTGATCTCTTCACCCATCCAACTACTCCTCTTATTTCTTCCTCCCGCCTGTCTTTCAGTGGGAGGTTTTAAACTCAGTGGGAGGTTTGTCATTGTGTTTTATCCATGTTCCTCTTCTCAATCAGATGGCTGGCATTTACCTAAGGTAGCAGTGGGAGGGTATTTGGCAGATGTTGTTTACTCCAACAGAAATTCAGCAACTCATTTCCCTGCCAACCTTTGTTCCCCCTCCAGTGAAAGCTCACCGGGTGGCCTTAAAGCCTCTAAAACTTCCAGTTTCCCATAACAGTGAAGAACTAATTGCCAGTGTTTCATTCACCATCAAATAAAAAATCCATTTCTTTAGTCATAACTTTCTACTCACTGTCTACAAGAAGGGTTATTATACAGTGGAATAACCATCACGCTAATAGGACAGTGATCTGACAAGGCTTGAGTTCCAATTTCTCATTCACTGATTCTATCAAAAACTCCCCTAGGCCTAGATAATAAAATAACTCACTCCTGGAGAAGGAATGATGAGGGTGAGGTGATTTTTTTTTTTCAAAAATGTTATCAGCAGTTGGCTACATTCACATCTCGACTCAGCTCTCTGTATAGATCCTTCGGCTTGCTCACAACTCCCCCCCACGGGGCCTGCTTAACTGCAAAATACATAACATCACTTAAGAAGTTAAATCCTTGGTTTACTATTCTCTTAAGGTCTGGAAGCACACTTTGCAGTTTTCCTGGAAGAAAGGATTTGTTCTCTCTGCTGACGCCTGTCTCTGGGAATGGTGACTTTATCCAAAGGAGTGGCATCTCTGTCTTTAATATGTGGAAAGCGAGGGGCAATAAGGTTATTGGAGACATATTTTAAGAATGCATAAGCAACAGTTTGATCTCCCTAAGGAGGCCCTTTTTGGGTATTTGCAAATAGCCAACACAACAGCCTTTTTATTTTTCAATTTCATTGATTGGAAACGTAATTTCACCATGCCTTCAGGTGGAACCCTGACCAACTGAACAACCCATAATCAACATTTCCACCCCCAGAGACCCCCGCTGGAATGACTAAGGCTGCGTTCAGACTGCCCGCGTCAGGTGTCCAACGTTCCTGCAAAAACGCAGGTCTTTCCAATTATTTTGGATGGGGGTTGGCGCAGGGGCGACACGCAAAAAGAGGCCTGTGGCGAAAGGTTGAGATCGACTCATCTTGTGGAGAACAGCAAATCCACGTCACGCTGCGTTGTCGTTGTGTTTTGAGCTATGGTTTGAGGCGGTGTGAGGCGGTTCCTGTACACGAAACAGGAAACATCACTGCCTCTATTGCTGCCACAGGAAAGCTTTAAAACACCAAAGACAAGCACTGACCTGCCCGTGAGTTTGTGTAATAGCTGAATACAAACAAATAAAGCTGTGGTACAGTGCAGTCAGAGATCTATGAACGATCTGATGGAAAACACTAATTGTGAAATATAAAGTCTACTTGTGCTTTATGCGCGGGGGGGTTTAAGAACACAAAAGGGTGTCATACAAATGGGCCATTCTTTTGAAACTCCCTCTGCTGCACCACCCTGCAGAAAATGGCTTGATGTGAATGCCCCGTAACAGCTGAAGCCGCCTCATCTAATATTACAGGTTTTTTTTCAGTTGCTAAACGACAGTGACTGAAACCACGTGTGCAAAACTCTAACTACAGTCTGCACTACCAACAGTCACCTGAACTAAACAGTTCACATCAGCTGCAAACTCATTCCAAGCAATACAACTCTTAACCCACGTCTCAAAACAGGCTCAGTGCACCACACACTGTGAACAACCCTCACTGAGATAACACACACTGTCACTCAGAACACACAGAGTAAAAACACTAGCATCAAACACCAAGACAGAAAACACTAACTTTTTATCTTTACAGTTAGAACAAATGAAGTGACTACACACTGCTCAATAGTTTCTTTAAAGAAAATATATAGAAAATCAGCAGTTTGCTTAAAGTTTTTTTAAGACTACTTAACCACAGTGGGCACAACTGGAGTCACATGTGCAAAACTGTAACTACAGTCTGCACAGCAGCAGTTCATGTAGTCTAGTTCATTTTTCATTGCTGGAACACAGTTTTCAAAACTCTACACACTTAGCCCATGGCTTTATCCACAATGTGCACAACTATCCACA
>NC_045741.1:31596418-31625803 GCF_008692095.1 Etheostoma spectabile
ACACACTGCTGTCAAAACTGTTAACCACACATTCAAAACAGAATAGATCTCAGTCTGGGGCCCATCAAACTTCGCTGATTGCAATTTTAGCTTTCATTTGAACAAGTGCTGTAAATCCAGTGTTGTGCACATTGTGGCTAAGTGTGTAGAGTTTTGAAAACTGTGTTCAAGCGATGAAAACCGAACGATAGTTTGGTTCACATGAACTGCTGCAGTGCAGACTGTAGTTACAGTTTTGCACATGTGGCTTCAGTTGTGCCCATTGGGGTTTAGCAATATAAAAACCTGTAAGATATATTTTACAGATAAAGCTGCGTCACAGTGCACAGCACACAACAGATCCATGTGTTATTTTCGTTTTTCTGTCTTTTCCTAACTGACCCCTGTTCTGTTTGTTTTGCCTGGTCTTCCCCCCACAGGTTCCAGTGGCCTCAGTTGCCCGAATACTCCAAGTTAGTTTTTTATCCCTCTTGTGTTTTACTGATATTTCCTCCATCCCCACCTCCTTCCCTTTCTTTTTACATAGCACCCATTTGAACTAGAGCCCACTTATTAAACTCCATATACTTCCCTCATGGTCCTTCCATGTCGTTAAAACTGAGATTTGAAATAAAATACAGTAGAAATACATTAAAAATATAGATATATAGAAACAAATGTCAGTGTAAGATGCTGTAGGTACTCTTAGCACCCCAACCACCATTGTGGCACTTTTGCACTCACTTATGGCTTAATGGGATTTCTTTAACCAATCAGCATGCTTGTTCACCGGTGTGGTTAAGGCATGCTGTTGAAGAGCTGCACAGTCATACGTCATCCTTCTTCGCAGCACACAT
Source organism: Etheostoma spectabile (assembly GCF_008692095.1). NCBI lineage: Eukaryota > Metazoa > Chordata > Actinopteri > Perciformes > Percidae > Etheostoma > Etheostoma spectabile. Next base: position 31,597,255 of record NC_045741.1, read on the forward strand.
TACCCTCACTGTCACCCCATAACACTCTGACCAGCAAGCTCTGAGCCTTCAACATGCATCTACACTCTGGTGCGTGTGTGCGTGCATGCGTGTGTGCGTGCGTGCGTGAAATTGTACCAGACAATCATAGATCACCATTGTTTTTTGGCTGTAGAGTGAAGCAAATCCACCAGACACTTGCCCATTGTACCAGTTGATGTTAGTGGATGGTGTAATTGTTAACCCTTTGTGTGTGGTGGGTGTGTGTGGTGTGTGTGTGTGTGTGTGTGTGTGTGTGTGTGTTGTGTGTGTGTGGTGTGTGTGTGTGTGGTGTGTGTGTGTGTGTGATGGAATGTACTTACCGCTCCACCTCTCCCTGCAGGGTGAGGGAAATCCTCCATTGCCGTCTGCGACCTGGCGGACACATAGAGAGACTAAGGCCAATGACGGTCTTCGCTTCTCTCAGGAGTACGAGGTAACTTCCTGCTCTCATACATGGTGAAAAGAAAAGTTCTCCCAGGTCCAATTCAGTGACCAAGGCAAAAAAATACTTTGTTTTAATACTTACCTAGACTTTCCTGCTTCAATTACTCACCACTCACCATGCCTCTAAGTATATTTTTATTATTATCTGTATTTATATTTTTCCGTTCCGAGTACTCATTTATACTATGGTTAGACTCCATATCATCTACAGGATACTTACTTTTGCTATATAATTTAATTACATGTAATTCGGTTTAATTTCACATCACCTAATCACTTACATTGCAATATTTTTTGTACTAAGGCCATCTAATTTTACTTAAAAATATATTTTATATAAGGCCACTTTACATTCATTCAGTACTTTTTGCACAATGACTGTTATTTTCCAGTTGTTTGTTGGTTTGTTGTCGTATATAATATAATCCAAAAAAAAGCACTGACAAATACTATGTAATATAATATATATATTTATATATATATTAGGGGTGATCCAAGTATCCGGCTGAACGAGTATCGGTACGGATAAAGCACTTTTGCAAGTACAAGTATTCTCGAGTAATATGAGTCAATATCCGTGTCGGATTGAATACGACTCCTAACTGGCCGGAGCGTTCTGTGATAATCACAGCGCCCCCCCCGCCTACAAACCGCTCGGATCAATCAACACACAAAGAACATGGAGAAATGCGCTCCCTCTCTTCTCCTCTCTCTCTCTCTCTCTCCTCTCTCTCTCTCTCTCTCCTCTCTCTCTCTCTCTCTCCCGCTCAACCGTCAATCGGGTCTGCGGTCTGTTCCGTTACGTTTAGGGTTTCTTCAGCTTCAGGTTTGTTTTTATCTTCGGTTTGTAGTCCTTACATAGTAACCAGTAGATTTCTGTGAACGTGGGGTTTGTAGTCCTTACATATAACCAGTAGATTCTGGGGAACGTGGGTTTCAGACGTGCTGTTGGTTTAAATGTGATCCTTTTGCGTCTCTGCCATCGGAGAATATATTTATTTTTTACTGTCAGCTGCCCCCGCCCCCTCTCTCTCTGTGTCTCTCTTTACTCACACACACACACACCACTATACACACACACACAATATATACCTGGTGTGGAATAAAAAATAAAAAAAAAGACCAAAAAAAAAAAATCACACTGATCATAAAAAATAAAAAGTTAAAAAAATTAAGTTATATTGAGTATGAAAACTCTTGTTCATTACATTTTACTGTTCGCATGTGTTGTATTCATTGCAAAACGTTCTGGATATAGTTTGTTACCATGACAACACCATTGATCTGAAGCTCGATGCTTTCATGTAAATAGTTTTCAAATCAGCAATAAATATAACAATTTTTGATCAACTCATATCAATTGCATGCTCAATAACATACCGGTTAAAGCCCCGCACATTTCAAGAGAACCTGACCCACTTCCGGTTTAGGCCCCGCCCAGTCCGAGTACGGATCCGGATACAGATAATTCATGTGGTAAACAGATACAGATACAGATAATGCTGTACTCGCTCATCCCTAATATATATATATATACTGTACATACATATACTGTATATCAGGGCAAGACAAGCTGCACTCCATTACTAGTCAGCTCAGCTTTACCCGCTGTATCCATAATGTCAGATAGATATTGTTCAATTGGAAGCACAAACCAAAGAGAGACTAGCTGTGTTTCTACATAATCCCATCTCAGAATGAAAACCCAGAGAGGAGCATATTGTGGACGTGTGCAATTATACGTGCAGCTCCATCAGTCTAACGTTACCGCTACACTGACGCTGAAAGTGACCACCCATGCAGGCCACGTCTTCAGTCAAGCTAACTGCATCTCCCATCTTCATGGTCAAACCATGTCATTTCATTTAAAGACTTTTTCAGACAGTTGTATCTTGTGCGGCGTTACAATGTCTGTCATGAATTTTACCCTATGGGTTTATTTTTCGTGTTACTCAGTGATATTGGAAACTGCTTTTTGTTTCAGTCAGGCCAGGGATACATGTTTTTTTCCCATTCCCATGCATCTGTAAAATCAATATTCTATTTTCTCACTAAAATACATCACACATTCCAGGCCTGATGTTTCTACTCATGTATTGAGCTGGCTCCCCATTACAGAGTTAAGGTTCAGCATTAGTTATTTTTAAAAGGATGCTACTAAGCATGCATAAATCTCTGCCTCCTTTCCAAAAATAATATGTATTACCCACTGTCTTTACCTACTGTAAAAGCCAGTGAGGGATTATGGCTTGTTGATGTCCTACAATGGAAGGTAATTTGCATTTAAAGTGGTGAATTTCCAGCGGATAAACCAGGACAGATGGGTGTACTGTTTATGTACCCTAGAAGGAAGAGGGCATATAAATTATGAAACAGCAGCTGCATCAACTTTTCTACCTTTCAAAGTTTTTTTTCTTACCCAATATGGTGAAATGGAGGGAACTTTGTGGAGACAGGTTGTTGTGTTTGCCAAACAAGATAATAACAATTCAGTTTTGAATATTTTGGCAAGCCTGTCTTCGAACAAAACATGTGGATGAAAAATATGAAATGTTGGGTATTGGATGATACTAAGCCACGTATCCAATTACAAGGATGCTGACTTGCATTTACTAGTCTAATAATTCAAATAATTATCTGATTATTATTACATACTGTTTTGTAAACCGAAAACCTACCAGACACTGCTGTCCCAATGGCGGTGCCTTAAGATTCTGCCCATCAATGTTGCAAGAAGTATCGGTGACAAGGCATAACCCTGCAGAGTCCAGCACCCACTAGGAACAGGCTTGACTTCATGCCAAGAATACAGACTCAACTTTCGTCCCTCTTAGACAAGGATTGGATGCCTCATAGCAACAGTCCCTGCCTCTTTATTCTCACACCACTCTCCACAAGACACCCTAACCGTACGTTCACACCGCCACCGACTTGAGCTGCAAAAAAGCTTGGCCCGCTTCGCTAAGGACGCTTGTCAAAAAGTACGGGGAAGCTTTTTCCCCCGTAACTTTCTCTGTTCGATCGGGAGAAGCACACGCAGCCACGGCCAATACACTGACACTAGAAACCATTTATAAATTACATATACAATGACAGAAGTCGTATTGTCAATTGGTCACAGCGGGGTTGGTTAGCAGTTAGCTCGCCAGTTAGCCGCTGAGCCGTAGCGGCATGCAGGCAGAGCGAGCAGCCGCCAGACTAACCTAGTGACCCGTGCAGGACTTCACTGTGAGCGGACCATTAGAGACGATGTGACCAGCAGGTAACGTTAACTGGTCCCTATGTACAAACAACGTTATCTTATAAAAGATAGGCAACCCAGCAACGGCGATTATGAGCTTGTCCCCATAATGAATTTTTTGGTAGGAACGAAAGTTAACATTGTTTCTCCGGGATCAGCCAGCGCGAAGGACGTCTATATTCCGATTGGCGGCTGGCATTAGCCGCTGAACCACGTCATAGCTCATAACCATAAAGTTGAAAAATTTAAACTTTCTGGTTGACGCGCAAAACGCCCAAAACGCCGACAGATTTGCCGCTCCTTGCAGCTGAGAGAAGCCGGCTTCCATTGAAAATGAATGACTTCCGGTAACTTTAGACGCTCAAGTCGGTGGCGGTGTGAATGACCGGTAAGAGACACCGTGATTTGCCATCTCTAAAAAATCACATGACTTAGACTGGGAGTTTTTACCCAAGGTACAAACCGGTTGGTTCAGGTCGCTTCCGTCTGAATATTTGCTCTTTGTTTCTGCTAATAATCAGGAATTAGTGATGGCCAAAGGAAGCCTCATGAATCTTCATGAACCATTCTTATTTATTTTCTGAGCCTTCTCGATGGCGCTCTTGGTTTAAAGAAAAAGGCTAAAAAAAAAGGCAATTCAGTGTGTTTTTAACACTTTGTTGGACAAAGAGCGCCATCTAGTGGGCTCGGAAAATGAAGATTTTGGCCTTCACTATTAAGAATGAAACCAAAAATCACAGCAGCTGATGTGTAATCTGATACCGTAGAATTCAATAAAGTTTGATCTGGAGATTGGGGATGGCCGAGGCACTAGGTCTCTCCCTCTCTCTCACACACACACACACACACACACAATTAATCAAATGCCTAAAAAAGCCATCTCAATGTAACATCTCACAGCTCCAGACTTAACTAGAGGTCAGTGCTTATCTATGGTGCAAGGTTATTAATTAAAAAAAAATTAAAAAAAATCTGTATCTTGATATCTTCTCTGGATCAGGAACAGCAAAAGTGAATGCAAGAACAACCCATTGCAATGATCTGGCTCACATCGTCCCTCTCACACACACACACACACACACACACACACACACACACACACACACACACTTAGACAGACTTAGACAGACTTTATTGTCATTTAACTGCACATTCACATATACAGTTGAGCGAGATTTTATTGCAAGGCTCCAAAAAAAGGAAAAGAAACAGAAGACAAGTAAAAAGAGAAACATGAAAAAGTATGTCATATAAGGTATGTGCAATAATAAAAAATTAAAAATGTAGTATATTTATTATAAGACGATTATGACCAGTGCAATAGAAGCAGAATGTATTGCAATGAATAAATATTACATTTAAAGTTACATTAGTGCAACTAGGGTTCACAGTGCCATGTAAAATGACTAGTGTTGTATGTATGGGGGGGGGGGGATTATTGGGTTTCATCAGTCTTATGACGGGGGGATGAAGCTGTTGTTCTGCATTTGAAGTTGCTGAACCTCTGCCAGGGGCGCAGGAGAACAGTCCAGATTGGAGTGGGGGGTCCTTAGTGACTGACTGAGTCCTGTATGGTTGGGTGGAGGGTCCTTAGTGAGGGCTGAGCCCTGGTCATGGTTGGGGTGGAGGGGTCCTATAGTGATTGGCTGAGCCCTGGTCATGGTTGGGTGGCAGGGTCCTTGTGATGTGGCTGAGCCCTGTCCTGGTTGGGTGGGAGGGGTCCTTAGTGATGGCTGAGCCCTGGTCATGGTTGGGGTGGGAGGGGTCCTTAGTGATTGGCTGATCCTGGTCATGGTTGGTGGCAGGGGTCCTTGGTGATTGGCTGGCCCTAGCAGCAGCGTCTGCGAGCATTTTCATTGATTGAAGGAGGTGCTGGTCCCTCTACATGTTTCCAGTCTGAGGTGGTGCAGACCCAGACCAGACAGAGATGCAGCTGGTCAGTATGTTCTCTATTGTCCCTCTGTAGAAAGTGGTGAGGAGTGGGGGGGTGGGGGGGGGTTGCTCTTCTCATCCAATGCAGAGCAGAGGTGTGGAGGGACCAGTTCAAAGTGTCACACTCACACATACACGCAAAAACACATACACGCACACACATACACGCACACACACACTCTCTCACACACACACACACACTCACACACACTCGTTGTGTGTCCTCCTGTGTCCTGTTGCATCGGCGCTACGAGCCATTAGTCTATAGTAAGAGCACCAGGCCTTGAAATGAAAAGCTCATAATGGCTGCATTTAAAATGAGACCCGCCAGAGGATCTTACAGCTTGTTACATCTGATGTATGAGTTTGGGGACCACTTGAGACCACTTCATACACTCCATAATATATAACAGTAATTCTTTTCATCACATAATAATGATTACATCCATTTATTAGCCATATCAAATGCGTAAAAGCTGGTTTATACTGGTAAAACTTAGTTTGGGCTGTTAACTGAGCCTCACCTCTGCATTGGCAAGGATTAAAGCTGTTATTAATATCTGTTTGAGCATTATAACACTCAAGGGTGGGATTTAACGTCAGTATTGGCACAACAGTGGTGCGGCAAGGCCTTCGCAGAAGTAAGCATCACTTTCTACTTCCGTGTTCCAAAAATATGATATTAAATCAAACCCTCAAATGCAACGGTTACCAACAAAATAAAAGTTGTACTCAAACTGTATTCATATTGTGGCGCAATATGCTCTCAAAATAAAACAAGCAACAGAGACGATTTGGATTTCTAGACCCGCCCTGTTTAGTCAGATATCCGTCTTAAGCTAAAGTTAGCTTTGTTGCTTTGTGGGGACATGGGATTTTCCCAAATTGAATAAATTCCGCCCATAAAAAACCAACACATTCTCAGTCCTATCAAGTCAAAAAGCAGTGCTTGGTCAGATGCCTTTGGGTTTTGTTATTGATGCGTCACATATAGACGCTCTGGGTCGGGACTGTTGGCGTCACTATTTGAGGCTCTCGAGGACACGGAGGATTTATAAAACATGACTCTTTAGAAGAGGTTGTTATTGTCACCGGACAACACTAGTTTCCGAACATATCCATACTGAGAAATACAGAGAGAGCTGTGTGGAGCTGATAGTCTTAATTAGCTTCGTATCAACTCATTTGGCAATGGCTTTAATGTAACGGACGTTCATTAACATAGCGTCATGCCGACACAGCTGATGTGATCCAAACATTTCCAAAAACTGTCTCCAGAGCACTGTTAAAAAAAAAAAAATCTTTCAAACTGATGAATCCCTTTACATAAAAATGCAGGAGAGTTTCTGTGTGTTCCCCTGCGGTTCCTGATTTTTTTATGTTTTTGATTGAAATATTTTGAGTGATGAGCATGGTGTGCTCTGGATGTGCTGTCATGGTGATAAGTGCACTTTCTAATTTCTATTTCTAATTGACCAATTAGATTGCCTAGTCGGATCTAGTTGACCAATTAGATTGCCTAGTCGGATCCACTTGAGGATCGATAACTGTCTCTTTACAAATGAACAAATATGCTCATTGGGCCAATGCAATGGCAAATACATATCTCCCAAACACAATAAATTCATTCAATTCAATTCAATTTCATTTACAGTATCAAATCATACCACGAGGTATCACCAGACACAGAGTAGGACCACACTCTATAAAGGACCCACCATTCCAGTAATTCCCCCAAAAGTGACCATTTGCAGTTGCGAGGTAAAACTTCCTTCCTGAAATATGAATCATAATAATTATAGCAGTTTGTGTGATGAACCATGATGATGGCTATCAGAGTAACAACTCATAAACACACCCACACATATTTACAAAATGACATATATAAGGACCTATCTGATTCTGCGTTTACAACAGGAGTGGCGTGTTTATATCATCCTTAGTGCTGCCAAACGATTAAAATATTGAATTGCGATTAATTGCATCAATGTCAGTTTTATTCTAAATGTTCCTTGATTTCTTTTTGTCCCATTATTTTTTTCTCATTTTAATGCTCTCATCAACATAGAAAAGTGGATCGGCTCACTTTGTGTAAATGTTTTTTTTTATTGAAAATAACGTTGGCATATATTCTACTGTAGTGTTCAAGAGCCCCCCCCAGCATATAGCCTACTGTAGTGTTCAAGAACCCCCCCCAGCATATAGCCTACTGTAGTGTTCAAGACCCCCCTCAACATGTAGCCTACTGTAGTTGTTCAAGACCCCCCCCCAGCATATAGCCTACTGTAGTGTCAAGCCCCCCAGCATATAGCCTACCGTAGTGTTCAAGACCCCCCTTAACATGTAGCCTACTGTAGTGTTCAAGACCCCCCCCCCCCCCAGCATATAGCCTACCGTTAGTGTTCAAACCCCCTCAACATGTAGCCTACTGTATGTTCAAGACCCCCCCTCAACATGTAGCCTTTTGTAGTGTTCAAGACCCCCCAGCATTTGGCCTACTGTTTTTTCAAAGATCCCCCCACATATAGCCAACTGTAGTGTTCAATTTCACACTAATATTCCCAATTGGAACAAATAATCTGTCACACAAGTAACGCTGTCCATCAATAAAAGGGTGAAAAAAATACTCTGACGGGGGGGGGGGGGGGATTGGCAACAGCTGTGTGCTTGGCCATCAAGTGGTATATCAGACTGGCCATGCTGCAATGATGCTCAGTTGCTCAGTTCACAACGACAACACACACAGATCCCTTTGGTCTCGTCAATGGAACATTTGGCAACTTCAAAAAAGTAAACTTTCCATTTAGAATTCCATTTATTTCCGTCCATTTTGGCATCTCGCCCTCGCCATCCACTCAAAACGCAACGTTACTACTCTGTGGCCGGCCCGCGAGCCCAAACGGCTTGTGTGCGGCGTGCACCGTAGATCCAGTGTGGTGTTGTAGTTTTTCTAACGTTACTAGTTGTTGCAACAGCATGTGAAAAAAACTACAAAGTATGCTAGGCCAAAAAGAACATTAATCTTGTGATTAAAAAAAATTGACGCCAATGTCCTGGAAATTACGTCCCACGAAATTTCCAGCGGCAACAGAGCAATCCTGAAAGTAGAATGTCGTGGATATAGACTGGTAGGCACTGGATGCAAACATTGGAAGTTACAGAAAGCATCACGTAAAAATCACCATAGTTTGTATATTTATTAGTAAGTATGTATGTATTTGGTTTAATTTTAACAACACTCAGCAAAGTGAATGTGATTCTCATCTGACAGGGAGAAATAGATAAGACGTAAGATGTAATTGAGAGCCAACACAGACTCCTGTAACGCGTATTAGACATAAGTGAGTTATTATTCTTAACTCAGTGAATGTGGCAGCTGGTGCTGAGTGTAATCCTGACTCTGCCATACACAAATCCACACGCTTCACGCCCGACTATTCCTCTGGCTGTGTTTACCTGCATTGTTTTTTTTGTTGGTGGAACTGCAGCTCCGTGAGTGTGATTACACTGACATACTGGGTAACTGATCTACGCGTCGGTGGAGCACATTAGCAGTAATGTGAGTGGTTTGTCAGTGCAGCGCGGTGGAAGCCTTACCTAACAGGCTGTTAAATAAGATGTGCATTCAACCTCTTTCTCCATTGTCATTATTATCAGTTGGAGACTGGGTGGGCTGAGCCGCCGCCCAGCCAGCCAGTCAGGAGTAGAGGATCAGGATATTAGAGTCCTCGTCGCAGCTTCATTTTGCCTGTGAATATGTATGTGTGTGTGTGTGTATGTGTGTATACGGGTATGGATTTGTTTTCCAGATGATTCAAGATAAGTAGGAGTGTGAAACATCAATCATGAAAAACAGACCTCAGCATGTTATTATTCAGCTAAACCCGCGCCTGCATTCACAGCCAGCAATCGCTGGGAGACCTATGTTGGGGATTAGGAAGGTACAGATTCAATTGTTAGCAATTCATCAAAGATGTTTTATCAATATTAATAACGTTGTGAATATGTGTATTGAATGTGCCCTGCCACACAAAACACAAAATGGACTGCTACCTCGTCTGTCAGCTTTAGTTACTGAAAAGAAACAAGAGAAGAAATCAGGCCAATCCCAACAGCTGGTCAGTCTGATGTCATGTTGCCTGAGCTCATTACTATTCATGAGCTCGCCCAGTTGCGCTGGGGAAAGGGTGCTGATAGCCAGACTCTCATTCGCTAGCTGTTAGCCAATCAGAGTCAAGCAGCTTAGCCTGTTGTTAGCTGAGTCTTCCTGCAGGTCCATGGTAGAACTTCAGACATTACCACAAAGTAATGATATACATGTGGCAGGGCACCTTTAATAACTTAACCAAATTTTAAAAAAATCATAAACGAGGCACCACCCTGGAATCAGGGACCAATACTTGAACTGTGAAAACAGTCTCATAGGTGGAGTTCTCTTTAAAATTACAGATCCAAATTAATTAAATTATTTTATAAAGTGAACTTTATTAAATGAAATGTATTTATTAAATTCGAGCACAGACTTGTTCAACCAGCTGTTATTACAACAAATACACAACTAATCACAAACACCTGCTCTTTAAAGTAGTATAGAATTCAGCTAACAAATTATCAATGGTTAATCAATAGTTCTTCAATCTACAAGCCTATTACCTACAACAAAGGCAAAAACAAGCGGTGTGTGTGCGTGTGCGTGTGCATGTGCGTGTGCGTGTGCTAGATTAGTGTGTAAAGAGGACAGAAAGCATAGCCGGGTTGGCTGAGCTGGTACATCAAGCGCACAGCATAGAGTTTTATTCCTCGATGCAGAGACAGCAGTGTAGTATTACAGTTTCAAGTTGTCTTTTTTGTTTTCTATTCTGCAGAGATGAAAAGCTGATGCCCACATATTTCAACGGGATCCAAAATAGTTCATTCGTCCAGAAAATGAAACCATTTAATTAGAGTACATATGTTTGGCTGTGCTTCCAATTTAGTACGGATGTAATGGAGAGCAACAGATTGTCCTCTTTAAAAAATGTCTATATCTGAAATATGGGTTTCTTTTTAACCAAATTATCACAAATAAATGGATTGGATTCCATACAATGCTTTTTGCAAATACAATTGATCACTTTCATTCCTCTGATCATAACTATTAGTCAAAATAATTCATAATTTCTTCTTTTTTAACTCAAATACCAAGTACAATTCTATATAAATGAGGGTTATTGACCATGAATTCCAAAATGTACTGTAGTGGGTGACAATGAAAAGAGGGTCACCAGAGTATTTATGCTGCGTTCAGGGACTCCTGCCAATCGGGAATCAGAGTTCTTGAAGGTGACCTGTAGGTGTAAACTACAACCTGTGTGGTTTTTAATCCTCCGGCCATCTTTTCTCATGGAAACGTGACTTTGTAGGCTTTTTACAGTTGCATGTAGGCCGCGTTCTCTTTGTTTTTAAAAGGGTCCTCAGGCCAGATGTGAGCCATGCGATTGCCTTTGTCTCAGAGGTCACATGCTCTAAGATCTCTGTGTTTAAAGATAGTGTTTAATCACACTGCTCGGTTCCCAACACCAATCACCAGGCAGCATATTGAAAACCTGCCCGGCTCTTATCAGGACACACTCCACCATCGCTGGAACACAGGCGTGGCTTTCCATCTGGCATACTGCAATGATTTAAAACACAAGAGTACAAGGAAATAAGAATTAAGAAAACATTAATACAAGAACAATTCACCATCTGGTCTAACGTCATGTTTCTTCGTGTAGAACAGTGGTTCCCAAACTTTTTCAGCTCAAGACCCAAAAGAGAAATTTGATGTCTCCCCGGGACCCAGATTTACAAAAATACTCCATGAGTCATGGTAACATCTACATTTTTAAACTGTGGACAAAAGGCGGAACTAACCATGAATTTAAATGTATATGAAGTATATTTATTCCATTATAAAAGTAAACAAAAACAGAAAAGGTCTCTATTCTCCGTTCTGTGTCTCACCCCTTTCTCAACTCATTTTTCTTATCAACTCCTAGGATAAGAGAAGAGAGAGAGAGAGAAAAAAAACAAAAAAAAGCATCTGAGCTGAAAAGACCAGTGTAGCAAAAAAGAACGCTCATTCACATAAGATTGAGATGCATTTGACTCTGCCAATTGGCACCCCAATAAAACGGGTCTGCGACCCATTTTGTAAAAATTAGTAAAAATAAATAAATAAATATCGAAGCAAAGAAACAATAAGGGTAGAATAGTTACAAAATGTAAATATCCCAACAAGTCCTCCAAACCATATGACAATGACAATACGGGTTGTTTCTCTCCACAGCTCTACTCCATGAGGGTGCTTCCCAAAGAGTCCATGCTTGTGTCACTTTTGGCTGTATTGAGAAATAAAATCTACCACAAGTCCTAATCTGTTGACTCTTGACATAGTGCTAGTGGTCCACCATCATTCAACCCTAATGTATGCTATTGGGAAACATACATCCAAGAACTATTGTCCCACATCCTTTGGGGAAAATGGCGTTTCCCTTCCTCACTGGATCTGTTCTTTGTTAACACCAGGCACTGAGCTGGTAGGTGAAAGGCTGTAAGGGATTTTAGGAGTGTCCAAACAGCCCTGTGTGTGTGTCCAGGGAAGTTAAAGTTCATCTAGGGCTTTTTTTTATATATTATAGAGCCGCAGGCTGGGGGAGGGATGATGAATTAGTTTGTGTCACGTTTATTGGTCTGGGCTTTTTGCTCCAAGCTCTGACAGGCTTTAAAAAACAGAAAAGAATATGGGCATTGTTGTAATAAATGGTTACCGGCTCTCCTCTCTCCATCCCCTCTGTGTGGCAGTCTATTGATCCAGGACAGCAGTTCACCTGGGAGCACTCCAACCTTGAAGTCAGCAAGCCAAAGAACCGCTATGCAAATGTGATCGCCTACGACCACTCCAGGGTCATCCTCACACCTGTGGATGGTAAGAGACACTCAGACATCTCATTTTACCCACTGTGGTTAACGTTTAACCACTATGTGTCATTCTCACATAGTGGTTGGGTCTTGATTTACCTCAAACGCAAAGAGAACCGGATCTTTAGTTAACCCTCCGGTTGTCCTTGGGTTGAATTTGACCCCTTTTCAACATCAGCAATATGTATGTTTTTGTTTACAAAAATCACACAAAAAGTACATGGATACCATACAAAGCTCTTCGCTTGTACAATTAATGAACATTAAACTACTTTCATTACATTTTGGGTGTTTGATTCAATTTAACCCTCTGAACACAAATGAAGCACCGGCGAGTACAAGAGATGTTTGACAAAACTCCTACTCAAAAAGCAATATTCCGAAATTGTAGACCTTTATGTACTATTAAATGATATATTACGCTACTTTTGTGAATCCAAGACTTTTGTAAACCCATTTCAAGCACCAAAACAATTGAGTGCAGGTGTGTTCGTGCAAGAGATTTGAAAATTATTTCTGCTTTAGGGCCAAATAATCTCTTTATATATTTCTCTGGAGCAATGTCTCACTATGCAGAACACTAAGTCTGTTCTGAGCCTTTTAATATTAAACACACAGGGGTCAGATTGCATGCAAAAAACCCTTAAAAGGATAATTCAAGAAGATATTTAAATATACCCTTAGACTTCAGAGAATTAATAGCATTTGAAAACAAATTGAATTTTTTAATACAGTATTTGGACTATACTTTGATATACACACGTCTCTGATTATCTACCAACATACATTCGTCTTATATTAGTCTGAATAATTCCTAATTTCTGCTTTTTTAACTCAAAAATGAGGTAAAGTTTCTTACATATGAGGTTTATTGCCCATGGATTTCAAAAAAACGTGTCAATCTAGTAATAAGATGGTGTTAGTGGTGTATGTACTGGTGGTAGGGTAAAAGAAAATATCAAAAGCGTAAAAAAGTGTCGCAAAATGTGTCAAAAACATCAGAAAATAGTTGTTTAACAAGTGCACAGTCAACTGGAAGACAACACAAGGGTTTAAACATTCAAATATAATGAGACAACTGTCATTTCAGATTTCCCCTGTCATATAATGTGAGTGTATTTCATCCTATTTTAGTAAGAAGCCCCGCTGTTTTCTGTTATCTATGAATATGCTTGTTAACTCTGTCCGACCGGTTCCTTCCTGCAGGGGTTCCAGGTAGCGACTACATCAACGCCAACTACATTGACGGCTACAGGAAGCAGAATGCTTACATCGCCACCCAGGGGCCGCTGCCGGAGACGCTGAGCGACTTCTGGAGGATGGTGTGGGAGCAGAGGACCTGCACCATCGTCATGATGACCCGTCTGGAGGAGAAGTCCCGGGTGAGCCTCCCATGTTAATCAATGTAACCCTCTCATGACAACGGCCTTGGTTGACAGTGCATTTACCGAAGAAGAGACACAACATGTTTTTAACCCTTGTGTTGTCTTCCCGTCGACCATGCAACTTTGTGTTTCTCTGGGTTGAAATTTCAACATTTTGTTGTTCTTTTTCAAAAAAAAAATTCCCAATGTTTTTGTCAATTTTATTCCTATTTCTTGTCACTTTTTTCCTTTTTTTTTAATTATGTTTTTGTCAATTTTTTTTACAATTTCTTTGTCACTTTTTCCAGTGTTTTTGATGTTTTTGTCCCTTTTTCAGATTTTTTGGGTCACTTTTTCAGCATTTGAAAAAAAAATGTTTTTGTTGCTTTTTTCCTGCTTTTTTGTAGTTTTTTTTCAACATTTATCACTTTTTTCATTGTTCTTCTGTGACATAGAAAGTTTTTGGAAACCGGTCCAATTTGACCCTAGGACAACAGAAGAGTTAATGAGGACATAAATAAATAGAGCAAGTTTTTAGAATTAATTAAGGGTGTAACGATACATCAAGATGTATCATATATGATATATCAATTCAATGAGCCATGATCCAATATAATCGATGCAAGGTGAAATCTTTGAATATCTATACATATCTTTTGTCAGACGCCCCTTTGTTTTACGATTCCACTTTATATTTATAATTTAAATGTCTGAAAGAGCTCAGTAATACATTTGTCCAATCTAGTTCAAGTGGCCTGATATAAAATGGAATTGTTAAATGGGCTTATGTATGTATATGCGTGCAATATATGCCATGTGCCATTATTACATCTGTGCATAATTTTCATAAGTGCAATTTTACTAATTCATGTGCAGTAATACTTCTTAACCACTAGTCTATCCATTGAAACACCATGTACACACACACAAATATATCATCATCTTCTTGTTGTGATTACTAATTTAAAAACTTAAGAAGTTATAATTAAACTGTTGTCAGAATGAGGGCTGTCCATTTTAATACAACATGACATAAAGTAACACAATACAAATAGGGGTGTGCTGGGCTGTGTGGAGAAAATCAGATATCATGATATTTCTGACCAAATGCATTGATATCGATATTACGATATTGTAGAGTTTACGGTTGGAGCTTTCCAAAAAATATTTTTTACAATGAGATTTTAAATAAATAATAATCAATGATGTGGTAACCAGTTTCAAATGAAATTATAGAGAAAAAAGGAAAACAATTATTAAATACTATGTACTGATAATGTTTACATGCATGCACAAAAATAGTGTGATGTAAAACGAAATCTTCAATTCTTCAATATTCCCTCAAAATGTTTCACAACAGATTTTATGAGAACAATGAGTTAGCATGTGTATGTTATTATCAATTTAGACATCGTAATTGTATATCACAATATCTCGAAATATGATTTTGAAATCAAAAAGCCATTGAATATCTAGCACTGAATATTTAAGCATTGAATTTATATATCTGAATTTTTGGCCTTGATTCTTCAGCGATTCATTTCCACCTTTATTTTTCTAAGTTTGTAACATCAGAATCCAAAATTCAACAGGAAAAAATTACATAGCCTATACCAAATTCAGATGCAAAATACAACATTTAAAATGAAACCAATATATTTTCAAGATGATCAAAAAGGCCAAATTTAGCTGCAACATGTAATCTTTAAAATTCAGTGTTAACATCCTGGAACCCAAGGATAAAGCAATCATTCTAGAATCTAGATCGGGAGTTTGCCATAGTAGCTGCAGCAACGACTGGAAACTTTTCAAATTTGCGTCTGCTATTTCACCACTAAATTCACTTTTGAGACTTTTTTATGCAAAAAATCAACTGTGCAGAGTTCTAATATGGGCATTTTTCCAAAAATTGATGGCCAATTGCACATTTACTCCAATGTTGTCGGACTTGATAAGCTCCAGTCTCATGTGACAGCCTTCACTCGCTCACCGGCCGATCGGTAATGCTACTTTAAAAAGTTAAGAACTACAAGTTATAACTATTGTCAGAATGAGGGCTGTCCATTCTAACACAAAAGGACACACTATACATTATCATATTGAATTATTGCCCAGCCCTAGCAACAATGACAGAGCCCGTGCATCAGTGAACTGATCCGCTCTGTAGTGCACCAGTCCCAGTGGTGCAGATAAGCTTAGCTCAGCAACATCATCACCCTGCTGCTGGACATGAGGTATGAGGCATTCACATCCAGTCACATGGCAGATGAGTACTAGCAGGGCAGGGACAGTTGTCATATGAGTAATGATTGCAACCCGGTTTCACACCGTTAATAACTCCACGACCAAGGGGCAGAACTGAGTGCCACAGCAGTGAGCCATTATTATTTGTGACAGAGACCATCAGCCCTCTGCCAGAGCCAGTCACACCTGTCTGTGGTTCAACCAGAGGTGCTTCATATATTAGATGATATATAACCTGTGGCCGAGGCAATGGCTGCCGCTGAAAACCAAACACAGCCACTTTGTCCACTGTTTCTCCTGATGTGAGACACTCTTGCATTACAGTGTACATGTCCCTATGACAATACAGATATGCAAAGGTCATGTGATAACTTTTTGAAGACAAATTTTAAAGCTTTAGTGCGTAATGTTTTTTATATAAACGCCAAATGACTTTACACAAAGCTAATGAATACTATTAGCTCCACAAAACTCTCTCAGAAGGCTTGTATCACGTAGATGCACAGACAGTTTTTTTGTCATTACTTAGAATTCCTCATTCCTCCTTTTTAATTTAAGTCTACATTTTCCAGCAGTTGTCAGATAGGCTATATAGCTATATATATATATATATATATATATATACAGTGGTGTGAAAAGTGTTTGCCCCCTCCTCATTTCCTGTTCCTTTGCATTTTTGTCACACTTAGTGTTTCGGAACATCAAACCAATTTAAACAATAGTCAAGGACAACACAAGTAAACACAAATGCATTTGTAAATGAAGGTTTTATTATTAAAGGTGAAAAAAATTCCAACCATCATGGCCTGTGTGAAAAAGTGATTGCCCCCCTCTTAAAACATACTATAACTGTGGTTGTCCACACCTGAGTTCAATTTCCTAGCCACACCCAGCCTGATTATTGCCACACCTGTTCACAATCAAGGCATCACTTAAATAGGAGCTGCTTGACCACAGTAAGGTCCACCAAAATCCTTAAAAGCTACACATGCACTGCGAGACCCAAAAAATTCAGGAACATTGAGAAAGAAAGTAATTGAGATCTATCAGTCTGGAAAGGGTTATAAAGCCATTTCCAAAGCTTTGGAATCCAGCGAACCACAGTGAGAGCCCTTATCCACAAATGGCGAAGACATGGAACAGTGGTGAACCTTCCCAGGTGTGGCCGCCGCCCAAAATGCCCCCAGAGGCGCAGCGACGACTCATCCAAGAGGTCACAAAAGACCCCACAACAACGTCCAAAAACTGCAGGCCTCACTTGCCTCAGTTAAGGTCAGCGTTCATGCCTCCACCTCAGGAAAAGACTGGGCAAAAATGGCCTGCATGGCAGATTCCAAGGAGAAAACCACTGCTGAGCAAAAAGAACTCAAAGCTCGTCTCAATTTCTCACAACACATCTTGATGATCCCCAATACTTTTGGGACAACATTCTGTGGACCGATGAGACAAAAGTGGAACTCTTTGGAAGTGTGTGTCCATATAATCTGGCGTAGAAGAACACTGCATTTCATAAAAAGAACATTATACCAACAGTAAAATATGGTGGTGGTAGTGTATGGTCTGAGGCTGTTTTGCTGCTTCAGGACCTGGAAACTTGCCGTGATAAAAGGAACTATGAATTCTGCTGTCTACCAAGAGATCCTGAAGGAGAATGTCCACCATCTGTTGTGTACTCAAGCTGAAACGAACTTGGTTTCTGCGCAGGACAATGATCCTAAACACACCAGCAAGTCCACCACCGAATGCTGAAGAAAAACAAATGAAGACTTTGAGTGGCCTAGCCAAAGTCCTGACCTGAATCCTATTGAGATGTTGTGGTATGACCTTAAAAAGGCCGTTCATTGCTCGAAAACCCTCTATGTACATATTAGGACAATTCTGCAAAAATATGGGCCAAAATTCCTCCAGGACGCTGTGAAAGCCTCATTGCACGTTATCGCAAACGCTTGGTTGCAGTTTGTTGCTGCTAGGGTGGTCCAACCATTATTAGGTTTAGGGCAAACACTTTTTCACACACTGTACATACACTACCGTTCAAAAGTTTGGGGTCACCCAAACAATTTTGTGTTTTCCTTAAAAGTCACACTTATTCACCACCATACGTTGTGAAATGAAAGAAAATAGAGTCAAGACATTGACAAGGTAGAAATAATGATTTTATATTTGAAATAAGATTTCTTTTTACATCAAACTTTGCTTCGTCAAAGAATCCTCCATTTGCAGCAATTACAGCTTGCAGACCTTTGGCATTCTACTGTTAATTTGTTGAGGTAATCTGAGAATTGCACCCCCCTTCCAGAAGCTCCCACAAGTTGGATGGGCACTTCTTGCGTACCATACGATCAAGCTGCTCCCCAACAGCTCAATGGGGTTCAGATCTGGTGACTGCGCTGGCCACTCCATTACCGATAGAATACCAGCTGCCTGCTTCTGCTCTAAATAGTTCTTGCACAATTTGGAGGTGTGTTTAGGGTCATTGTCCTGTTGAGGATGAAATTGGCTCCAATCAGCGCTGTCCACTGGGTATGGCATGGCGTTGCAAATGGAGTGATAGCCTTCCTTATTCAGAATCCCTTTTACCCTTACAAATCTCCCACCTTACCAGCACAAAGCAACCCCAGACCATCATATTACTCCACCATGCTTAACAGATGGCGTCAGGCTTCTTCCAGCATCTCTTCATTTGTCCTGCTTCTCACAAACGTTCTTTGTGATCCAAAACCCTCAAACTTGGATTCATCCGTCCACAACACTTTTTTCCAGTCTTCCTGCCATATCTGTGTTCTTTTGCCCATCTTAATCTTTTTCTTTTATTGGCCAGTCTCAGATATGGCTTTTTCTTTGCCACTTTGCCCTGAAGCCCAGAATCCCGCAGCCCGCTCTTCACTGTAGATGTTGACACTGGTGTTTTGCGGGACTATTTAATGAAGATGCCAGTTGGGGACCTGTGGAGGCGTCTGTTTCTCAAACTAGAGACTCTAATTGACTTATCTCTTGCTCAGTTGTGCAACGCGGCCTCCCACTTCTTTTTCTACTCTGGTTGGAGCCTGTTTGTGCTGGTCCTCTGAAGGGAGTAGTCCACCGTTGTAGGAAATCTTCAATTTCTTAGCAATGTCTCACATGAAAGTCTTCATTTCTAAGGACAAGAATAGACTGTCGAGTTTCAGATGAAAGTTCTCTTTTTCTGGCCATTTTGGACGTTTAATTGACCACAAATGTGATGCTCCAGAAACTCAACCTGCTCAAAGGAAGGTCGTTTTGTAGCTTTGTAACGACCTAAACTGTTTTCAGATGTGTGAACATGATTGCACAAGGGTTTTCTAATCATCAATTAGCCTTCTGAGCCAATGACAAACACATGTACCATTAGAACACTGGGTGATAGTTGCTGGAAATGGGCCTCTTATACACCTATGTAGATATTGCACCAAAAACCAGACATTGCAGCTAGAATAGTCATTTACCACATTAGCAATAATAGAGTGTATTTCTTCAAAGTTAAGACTAGTTTAAATTATTCTCATTGAAAATTACAGTGCTTTTCCTTCAAAATAAGACATTTCAATGTGACCCCAAACTTTTGAACGGTAGTGTATGTATTTTTTAACCTATTGATATCGGATCGGTACACAGTATCGTCCAACACTCAAGTTCAGGTATCAGAATTCGTATTGCCGTATCTAAAAGAAAACAATGGCATTGGAACAACTCTAGTTGTGTTGAATCAATTTTACACCGACTATCTGACACTCACACTGTCCTGACACAAGACATGGGTCCAGATATTGTTCCAGCATTACATTTCTACGGTGGCCGACAGGTGCCAACGTTCTGTAAATTCAGAAAACACACGCAAATAGACAAAACACAAGCAAATTAAGAAAACAACTTCATTATAGTGACAACACATCCGCAGCATTCAGCATTCACAATGGAAGTTCTCCAGGCCTCTAGAAAAATGAATGAATGAATTAAATGAACACTAACCTTGTTATGTCATTGCTTTCTTCACTTTTGGTCCCGTTTCCAAACAAACCTTTCATCTGCTCTCTCTCTCTCTCTCTCTCTCGTTCTGTGAGGTCAATAATCCAGCCGTTCCACTTAGCCTCTAGAGGCCTGGAGAACTTCCGTTGTGTAATCTGGATGCAGCATTTTTTTCTAGCATTGTTTTTCGTGGTTTGTGTGCTTTTCTTTTTGCATCGTTTTTTTTATTTGCAGCGCGTTTATGTATTTGGTTGTGTTGTGTGTATTTGCAGCGCGTTTATGTATATGGCTGTGTTGTGTGTCAATGCAGCGCGTTTATGTATTTGGTTGCGTGTTTGCATATGCAGCACGTTTGCTGAATGCTGCAGATGTGTTGTCAAATTAATGAAGTTGTTTTCTTAATTGTCTTGTGTTTTGTCCATTTGCGTGTGTTTTCTGAAGTTGCGTTTGCCCCTGTCGGCCGCCGTTCCGTGCAGGTTTCTACAGCTGATCATTTACAACCCCATAAACAAACAGCTGCCACATTTTCCACATGAACACAAAAATAAATAAAATCTCTACTACAACTTAATTATTGTTACTACTGCTGCCTTAAAGCAGCTACTCTCATGTTGTAGTTGTAATCCTTACCCACCTGGAAAACCTGCCCTTGAATGATAGCCACAAGCCAGTAAAAGTGTGAAATATATGAAATGGAAAAATCAATCTTGTATAAGAACTGCAATGATAACTGGTATCAGCAGGAGCAGTAATCATAGTCAATCAGCCGGTCCGTCAAGGTTTAGGATGACCGGCAGGCAGGGATTTCAGCTTGCAGAGGCCTCATATTAGCTTTGGCTGAACTTTTGAATACATTTTTGTGCATAATGACTGTGGATTTTGTCCCCAATTTCTTACTGTGCAGTCACACTATGAAGCTACCCTGATTACAGCAATCATGAACTCTTTTAACTTATACATGGTCAGTGGTGAAGTAAGGTCTTTTTAGGTGGATAGAAGTATACACAGTAGGGGTGTTTAAATGAATCATTGCATCATTGCATCGTTGCATTGTGATGCAGACCTGGACGATTCTGCATCAATGCAGTGACAGACCATAAACCATAAAGATTATTGCCTTATTTTCTGGTTGCTGTTTTTTTATTTTTTGCCTTTTGTCTGCTGTCTGCTGTGTTCAGACTCTGCTACATTCAGAAAGTGTAGTTTTCAAGAGAAGATACAATAAAGAGGGGAGTTCCTATACTGTGTACACTATATATGCTGTATATATAGGATAATCGTGGATGAAGATTCACACCCCAATACATGGGCATACTTGTACTTGTGTAGCTACTTGTACCTAGAAAGTGACATTTTACTACAATATTTCTTTTTATTTTACAGTAATGCTTTTACTGAAGTTAAGTATCTGACCCCTGATCAACACGTACCAACGTGGTGACTATAACCAAGCAGCCCCATCAGTGCAGTTTGCCAACGGGGGTGCTTAGTAGTTCCCTCTTTCTGGTCTTTATATTACTGCCTCTGCTGAAGTCAAAAGTAATCAATGCTACTTCACCATTAGACCATTTATTATTTACCTAAAATAGATGAATTTTAAACTCAGTAAAGCGCTGTACACCGCGAAGTGAACTCTGCTCCCTGGCTTGAAAGCACAGTGTTTTATGTTTACACCACGTTATTTCACGCTAATTCATTCTGAGATAATGTTCCATTGAATATTGAAGTTCATAAGTTGCGGCCGTGGCTCAGTGGTAGAGCGGTTGCCTGCCAATCGGAAGGTTGGTGGTTTGATCCCTGGCCCTGCAGTCCCACGTCGAAGTGTCCTTGGGCAAGACACTGAACCCCGAGTTGCCCCCAGTGCTGCGCATCGGAGTGTGAATGTGTGCGAGTGTTTATCTGATGAACAGGTGGCACCTTGTATGGCAGCCTCGGCCCCAGTGTATGACTGTGTGTGAATGGTGAATGTATCCTGTATGATGTAAAAGTGCTTTGAGTAGTCGTTAGAAAAGCGCTATATAAATACAGCACATTTACATTTGCATAAGTTCATGCCAAGTTTGCAGTTGAATCAAGTTTGGGACCAAAATGCAGCGATGAGGACGGCAGGCAGGCAGGAGAAGTTAAACATGAATTTATTGACCAAAAAGGCAGAGTTCCAACAAAACAGGGATCAGGTGGCAAAATCAAGAGACTCAAGGAAACAAAGTAAAAAATCCTAAAATTCCATAACCCCAAAAATCCAAAAAGAAAACAAAAAACTGGATGTAGGAGAAACAGCAACTGGGAAAGACTCGCAGGGAAAGTCAGGAACACCGACTGAAAGGCTGATAGGACAAATACATACAGATAGACGATCTGACAAGAGATGACAGTAGCACAGACACTAAATACACCAGGTAATGTGGTAACGAGAGGCAGGTGACAAGAGGGCTGGGAAGCAGGTGGAAAACATCAGGTAATCACAAGAGCGGGAAGACACAGGAACTGAAACTAACAAGACAAAAACCAGACTTCAAAATAAAACAGAAAACAGAACAGAGACTCTCAGGGGAACACAAGACAAGACACTACAACACAAGATCGGGGAGAAAACAAGACACAAACACAAGACAGGATAAAAAAAACAAAAAAGGAGGAAAAGAACCCAAAGCCAAAACCCTAAACCATAACAGTCTCATCTTCAGTTTCTAACATAATGTCAGTATCCCTTCCACTGACGAAGCTCGCGTGTTGTAGAACGACAAAAAAAGGAGACATTAGTTCCTCGAGTTTGTCCTTTAAATAGAGCTTCCTAGTTCTTCTCACAGATGTTGCCCAGAATCGTCACACAAAGGGCAGGCATTATTCACACAATAACAAGCAGTGGTGATGGAAGTATTCAGATCCTATACTTAAGCAAAAGTAAAAATACCACACTGTAAAACTCAGTGAAAGTCCTGCATTGAAAATGTTACTTAAGTAAAAGTATATAAGTATCATAAGGAAAATCTACTTAAAGTATTAAAAGGAAAAGTACTCAATGCAAGAGAATCCTCACATTTTAGAAACGATCCAAACAGTTCTGTCAATCAACTATTTATATAATATTTTAAATGACAGTCCCCCCGCCGGACAACCCTTCGAAAAATCGCCAGATCCCTTATTTTGGCATGAAAAGAAAAAGACTCAAGTAAAGTAAAAGTACCTCAACATTTGTACTTTACATTCCACCACTGAAAACAAGAGGTAGCTTGTCAAGAAAATATAAACATTGGTTAAGATTGATGCCGTTGTTGAGTATCTCGGATCTCTAGTTAACATGCTGTTGGCCTGTAACACTAACTGAGCCTTACTGAGTGGGATGTGTGAGTCTAGGTGGTGGTACTTAATACCACTTAGACCAAAGGCCATGTGGCTCTGTACTCGGCCTCAGGCCCTGCAAAGCAGTTATGCCAAGCTCCCGCGGCCACCCAATGGCTACATTGTAGGTTGCTTCACCCCCTGTCATCCTCTGTGTCGATCCATCCCACCAACAGCCAACAGTGGAACAGCTGGTGACAGCTACACTAACAGGGCACATGCTGTGTTGGACCAATTTGTTTTATAACTAATTCCTTTTAATCTGAAGAACCTTGTTTGAACTCCGTCTCACTTAATGTTCCTTTTGCATTGCATCACAACGCTCTCAAAGTGTGTAAAATGTGTAAGTTCTACTTGTATTACCTTTTGTACTATAGAATCATATTGCTTTTACTCACCCTATAACTCTGGGTCCTCAGTGTTAGCAAGGGGTAAGTCAAAAATGTTCATTAAGAAACCAGTGGATGCTAAAATAGAGCTAAATTAAACTTATTTTGTCTGTGAAGCAGCAGCCTAACCCACTGTACACCACCCAACACACAACATCCAACAGCTCAGCTTGACTAATTATTTAAAGTGTGACTCCACAGACTTTACACATTGAAGTCTGTTTACATGTGTCGGGAAGAACTTTTGCATATGTGAAAAAGTTGTATAAAGAGTGTGTCTCCAGAGGGAGCTGTGCGGAGTCTGAAAAATGTCCTCAAGTGATGTCACTCGAGTCAGCATCAGACCTTAAAGTGTGTTCCATTTACCTCAGAACGCGGAAGCTGGAGCTTGGAATGACGTAACACCTGAGCTGAATGCATTCCATTTAGCCAGGTTAGCCATTGTTAGCAACACCAGTTGATTACAACGCACCATGCATGTCCACAGATAGAAGTTGGACAGGACAGTGTGTACGACTGATTTAGTGACACACAAATAAGACAGAAGTGCTGATTAACTGTATGTACTACAGCTTTCACTACTGTGTATTCACAGGGCAGCCATGTTGGATTTTGAGCTTGGGGTTGTCCCAGTTCCAAGGTCAGAAATCCAAGGTCAGGGGGCATGTTTCCAAATTTTACCTAGGAAAATCAGACTTCCGAGTACACACTATTAGGCAACAACTTTGAAATGAAAGAAATCTAGAGGTGTGGAAAGAAATGAGTTTACTACACCTCTGTATCCTCATCTCTGCTGCAGGCCAGAGGCTTTAGGCTGAATCCCATTCCTTCCCCTTACCCCTTCCCCTTCCCCCTTCCCCCTTCCCCTAGCTTTTGCGCGTTCACGCGGCACCTAGTGCCGGTCCAATACGTATTACGAGCTAGGGGTAGGGCATAGATCAAGGGCTGTATAGCCCTTGGGATCTAGTGTGGACGCGACCTCACTAGAAAACACACAGGCCAATGGCTGCCCGTCGACCAGAGAGACACATGAATGTAAGTACTTTCGGCTAAATATTGATAAAAAGTTACGCAGTCTTGTTTTGTGGTCTATGCAGTCCTGTACATGTATACTGCAACATGTTCCTAACTGAAATTTTAAAAATCGCTAGCTTGCAATGCTAACGCTAATCGCTAACGCTAATCGCTAACGCTAACGTTGAACAGTCCCACATATTTCTGCCTTGAATGGACTGTATAGATCGCATAGATTGTATAGCTAGATATATATAACGGTCTATGATACATCGCTACGTGCTTAACATATACCGCCCTGTCTCACACAGCAGGACACAGGAGGAACAGCAGTGATCCAGGTTGGGGCTGAAAACGAGCACGACGTTCTAATTCATTGTTCATGTTGTACCCATTCATTATTGCATTGGTAGCCTACTATTATTGTAATAATCTGTAATTAATTCCTGTTCATGTTCATGCACTTGTTATATGTTGTTGGTTTTGATATGGGACACTGATGATATGTGAGGGGGGGGGGGTTACTGGCCAAAAGGCTCCAGAACTGGTCTGGAATATCAGAGCAGCTGTGTTACACCGTGTAGTGTGTGTGTAGTTTGTTTGTGGTCTTGTTTTTTTTTTTTAGTTTTACACATATGAGTGCCTTTTATTGTGTGCGACATGTTAGTGTATGGTTCTAATAGTTGACAATGGTTCTGTAACATTATTTATGTAACGTTTTTGCCTGTTGTTCAATTTATCACCAAAAAGACAGATTTTTGTCAACAAAATGTTTTGGGAACATCAATGACATTCAAAAACGGTGATAACTGAAACAGATATACAAAACACCATGTATAGGGTGTATATGTATGTATATGTACACATGATGCATGTGTATACACATTTGTATGCAAACAGACCTAAGTACTAACAGATAGTACTCTGCACTACCAAAGTGAACCTAAAATAACTATAAAATATATAACACACACTGTTGTCCAAACCCACACAATCAACAGACCTAGACGGCATCTTGGAAGTTTTTTGATCAATACTGTATGGTGATGTCACCAAGTGGTGTCCCAATTCATAGGGGTATGTTTTCACCCCTTACCCCTACCCCTTGGTTTCAAGGGCCAAGGGGTAGGGGTAAGGGCCAAGGGGTAGGTGTAAGGGGAAAGAATGGGATTCAGCCTTAGGCTACACTAGCAATCCAAACCTCAAACCAAACTGTCAACAGTCGAGTTTCATTGTGGGTAATGTAGGTGCCGGGTTTTGTCAAGAAAGAAGGTGGTATTCTGCTGCATAAGTTTTGATCCTTTTATTCTTTGAATCTGTTTTATCTCACAAAGCAGAAAACAAAACAAAAAATGGATCCAAAATGGCCATATTTTCTTGACTTGGTTGCCATATTCAAATGTTCTGCTTTATGTTTAATCTTCCCTTTTTTGTGTGTCTGTGTGCAGGTGAAATGTGACCAGTACTGGCCCAGTCGAGGAACAGAGACATATGGGATGATCCAGGTGACCATGCTGGACACTGTTGAGCTGGCTACGTACAGCATTCGCACATTCGCCCTCTATAAGGTGGGAACTCTACATGTACAGTGTTTACATAGACAAATACACTTGAGTGAAAAAAATTAAACTGTGGCTTTGTGAGAGTTATGAATAAAGGTTATGATGCCTTTGCTGTAGATTTGATGATAAATGGTTTACCCTTGATAGTGCTATACTATGGTGACCATATTTTGATTTACATAAAAAAGTGGACACTCGGCCCAGGCTTGAGACACACATTCAGAAAGGCTTATCGGAGGTTAATGAACATGCTTTATTATGCCTCAATGGTACAAAAATAATATCTGTAACAACCTGTAACAAAATAAGGGAATTGGTAGATGAAAAATTCCAAGCAAGAAAGAGCACAATTAGGTCCCGCCCCCACCAGGGAGGTAAACAACGTTCTGCTCTCCATTGACTTGTATTACTTGAAGGTGCCTTCTCATCCATTCAAATGAGAAAAATGGCATAAAGCTGCTGTGTGGTGATATTCACTACCAACAGTGTCAAGAACCCATAACCCAACAATATGTCCGACGTTACGTGTGTTAATTTATATATTTATTTTGGTAAGAAAATGTTTGCTGCACACGTAGCATCAGACATAACGTTAGCTCAACGTCAGGATCCCACTGTCCATCCTACCTGCAGATTCCTCACGTCTATTTCCACTTTTGTCTCCATAAAAGCTCAGTTTTTCAGAGTTGGCATCTTGGAAAAACTTAACATATGGGTTATTTAACCTGTTGTTATATCACCATACAGCAGCCTTTAGGCATTTTTCAGTTGTTTGCTAGCAGACAAAATTGACTAGGAGGAAACATTAACGCAATACAAATAAATGGAGAGCGGAGAGTTGTTTCCTTCCCCCCCACGCCGGTGGGCGTGGCTTTCAAAGTATGATGCGATGTGCTCTGTCTCTATTCATAGCCAGATGAATAAATCATGAAAAATGATAAAATGTGTGTACGTGTGGACAGAATGGCTCGAGTGAGAAGAGAGAGGTTCGACAGTTCCAGTTCATGGCCTGGCCTGATCATGGAGTGCCTGAGTACCCCACCCCAATACTGGCCTTTCTACGCAGAGTCAAGGCCTGTAATCCTCCAGACGCTGGACCCATGGTGGTCCACTGCAGGTAAGGTCCTAAAACACCAAGCAGACAGTCTGCTAATTATTTCCTCTCACTCAGGCGCAGAACATGCGCGTTACTCTTTGTGGTATAACGCCAAGTCCAATTCTTTTGCCGAGACAACAGTTGGCTTTTGTTGGCATTAGTTGACTCCAGGTTGGTGTTGTAGAGCTTTTACATCAATACAAAAGCCTCAGTATGATTCAAAGAAAAGTGTGTGTGAACATCTGGCACAGTCTGAAATACCCTTGTTAGTGGCATCCATCAATTTGTTTAACTTTGTGAAACAAACCAACTATCAAGGCCACATTACAGAGTGTGTTGAGGTGTGGGCTGTGTGCTTCAGCGAACGGTTCAGCGTCTCCTCTATTTCTTCTGCGAACTAATGTGTTAAGCCAGGCAGGTAATTGCATACAGGAAGGCCACCAGTGCAGCCGGATACTTTACAAATTAAAACATATTTCAAAATAAAACCTAGTTTTAGGGTGATTCCGACTTCTCAGCGGTGTCTACAGCGAGAGAGAGAGAGAGAGAGAGAGAGAGAGAGAGAGAGAGAGAGAGAGAGAGAGAGAGAGAGAGAGAAAGAAAAAAAACACACATTCTGTAGAGTGGAGAATTGAAGGGCTGCTTTTAACCGTTGCAGAGAAGTACTCGTCTGTTATGAACAGCTAGGTGCACAATCAGGCAGGAATCTACGCTTCACGGCTATTCGTGGCGCTTCCTCATGTGGTGTGTTTCTGCTGTGAGAATTGGCGGGGTTTGAACCCTTCGTACGTACAACTGAGTGCAACACTACAAATCACAGGTGCCTATATTGTGAGTTCATTGTTAAGGTACACGGGAGAGGATACAGATGCAGACTTCCACAGTTTAAGTAAATAAGCAGAGTTTATTGTGTAAACACAAGAAGAGTCAATCAGGTAGGAGGTGCGGTGAAGTCCGGTTTATAGATGAGCCAG
>NC_045741.1:31625813-31643753 GCF_008692095.1 Etheostoma spectabile
GATAGTGTGCTGGGGAGTTGTCAGGGCAGACAGTGAGGCGCAACAGGCAGGAGAGTCTTAAGTGATGGCAGGCAGCAAACACAAGCAAAACTGTGGTAGATGGAGAAGAGGTCTTAAGCAACAATAACAACATACAGCCGGAAAATCCAACTAAGTGGCCCGCGCAATATACCAAATGAGGTAAACTGACTAACTGGCAATGAGTGAGAGTTGAACCAGGGTTTATAACAGCCAGGGTGATGAGTGATGAGTCACAGGTGTGATGCAGGCGGTGATGAGGCACAAGTGTGATGCACAGCAGGCGGTGACGATCCAGAAGAAGACACACCCACAACAACACACAGGGAAGGCAGACCCAGCAGGGAGGGGGAAAACAAGGGCTGAACAACAAACCCTCACATTCATTTGTGGGTCCTTTTAGATTTCAAATGGAAAAATCCCATCAGGGGAACACTGGCAATGTTAAATGAAGATGAACAGCAGGAAAGCAGGGAATTTAACTGTAATCCTCTGAATTAAACTTCTGTCCTGTATTTCACTTTCTTGGTGTCAACCGACAGTCCTATTGCCTCAGTGGTATCATACAGTATGTCTGTGTCATTTTCCATCATCCTGTGTGAACCAACCGTTGCTTACAAAGCAAGGCCGTTGCAAAGTGAGATAATCAGTATAATAATCCAACTTGTCCAGACCATTTTGAAAAATGGATACATTTGAAAAACGCACGTTATTTAGCTGACGCTTTCATCCAAAGCAACTTACAATTGTTATATATATATATATATATATATGTGTGTGTCAGAGGCCACACGCCTCTGGAGCAACTATGGGTTAAGTGTCTTGCTCAGGGACACATTGGTTGCTGTATCGCAGTGGGAATTGAACCCAGATCACTCACACCAACAGCATGTGTCATATACACTGCGCCATCACCAAGCCACAGCTACATAGCTGTAACAACTTAAAATGACCGGTCAACAAACACCTGTTAGTATGCCTATAATACTAAGTGGATCAAATGTGTTTGTGCATGACATTAGTATCATGAAAGCATTTTTAGAAGAAGAGACTGTCCGAAAGTGTGCGCCATTATTCCTATTTATATATGATTCATAGCTCTGAGACTACAAAGACAGGTAAATCACCTTGCCTTCCAGTGTGTACAATCATTGGCCTTGAGATATGAACAGTAATGTTATCAGTAATCATTGCATTATGTCAAAACAAAACCGAGAACTACCCAGAGATCTTTGAAAGGTCTTGTGTACTAGCCCAGCTGGTCTGTGGGGCTTTATGCCACACGTATCAAAAGAACCGAAAACGCAAAGATCTGAAAATCCAGTTCAGTTTTCTTAAGGCAGAATGCTCCCTCCCTGCTGTTTAACAAACCTTCACATCACGTCTTCTTTGTAGTGAGGTCAGTGATGTTCGCAATCTAGCATGGGATCCCATATTGAAGTGCTGAGGCAATACACTGGTGTCTTCTACACAACATGTGTCTGGCATGGTTGACGCTTTCTTTGTTGCGATTCTTTCCCAAGAAGCAAAGTGTTGCCAAATTTATAAACAAAATAGACACAGTAGACAAATAAATGATCTCTCTTAACAGTATCTGCAAATGAATGCAGAATCTGTAGCCAACGGGACAAGATTTTGGTTTCTGAAGCTTTTCTTTTTGAATAGGGACAGATGCTGCTACATAGACATTTGTGCAACTAATCTCCAATGTACAGTATCACAGCATCCATAGCTAGTGCATTTTTCCAATGCTCGTTTGTATCATGTGTAGTACTAAACACGTTTGAGCAGGCTTTGCAGATAAAAGCAGATAAATTAGAAGCGCAATGCATTTGCGGAAATGCAATCTGTAAGAACCCATTTGCTATTTAGGTTTAGCCTTTTATTACGAATACGAACCCCAGAAAGAATAGTTGTTGCCAAGGCAACAATAAATACGGTGGCCAATAGAGGCACACACCCTGCAACTGCAAAAACACAAGCAAATTACTTATTAACTGAACCCATGCGAAGCATTCAGCAAATGCGCTGCAAATACACACAACACAACCAAATACAGAAACACACTGTAAATCCATAAACAATGCAAAAAGAAAAGCACACAAACCCCAAAACAAGAAGCCATGCAAAAACAAAAGTAGACAAACCCTGAAAACAAATGCACCAAAACAACGCTGCATCCAGATCACACAACGGAGGTTCTCCAGGCCTCTAGGGGGCGCGCTAATTGGAACAGCTGCCTAACCTTAACCCTTACCCTCACCCTATCCATAAACTGATTCTAACCCTAATCCTAAAACCAAGTCTTAACCTTTAATTAGCCCTTTAAAGTTGTGTTTTCCAGCATTTTGGCCCCACAAAATGGTCCGGACCCCACAAGTATGCTGGACTCCCGGATTTTGGACCCCACGAATGTAGTTAAACGAGAACACACACACACACACACATACGCACATACGCACATACGCACACACCAGGGTTTGGTTTGGTGGCAAGTGTCTTTTTTTTAAAATAGGGCCCGGCTGGGGCCAGTCACAGACTAATGTTAGCATTCATGTAGAGCCCAATAGTTTCTGGATAACAGAATCTTGGACGGAATTGAAAAAATTGAGAGTTAAAAAAAATCTATATGACAGATGCCATAGGGATCTACATTAAGTCAGTCTTTAAAGCTAACTGGAGATTTAAAACATGACTATGTCCAAGTTTCCAACCCCACTGTGACTAGTTTAATGATTAAAATGTCTTAAAAATGCATTCATCCCCAATAGATTAGGCCTGGTGAGGAGCAACTTAGGCCCGGTGGGCCTCCAGGCTTGCAATTCACTGGAGGAAACCCTTCTCTCTCACACACACACACACACACACACACACACACACACACACACACACACACACACACACACACACACACACACACACACACACACACACACACACACACACAAGCTGGTAACAACACATGCCAATAAACTATTGTTTTGTCTGTGTGCTCTGTCAGTGCCGGCGTGGGCCGAACAGGCTGCCTCATTGTGATCGAAGCCATGCTGGAGAGGATGAAACACGAGAAGTCGGTGGACATTTACGGTCATGTGACATGTATGCGCGCTCAGAGGAACTACATGGTGCAAACAGAGGATCAGTACATATTCATCCACGAGGCCCTGCTGGAAGCTGCAACATGTGGCAACACAGAGGTCCCTGCCCGGAACCTGTACGCCCACATCCAGAAGCTCACCCAGATCCCCCCCGGAGAGAGTGTCACCGCCATGGAACTGGAGTTCAAGGTTGGTACCTTTTTTTTGTTTTGGATTGTTTTGTGCATTGAGCAGCTTGATAGTCCGTTTAAAGTGGAATCGCACAACTGGCTCTGGTGTGTTTGTCTCGACTGACAGACTTTGTGATGCAATGTCGCATTATGAAACAAAACGGTTGCTGTGGTAAATGGCATTGTGTATGATCAATTAGGGTTCCACAATTAATCGCAATTTTATCAAAATCGCAATATGGACTAGTGCAATATCGTAATTGCATGGGGGGGGGGGATTTTTGTTAAAGGCAAAATATGTGTCAATCCTAAGACTGCTGCTAAGACTTCCCCGCCTACAGACTAAAGGAAAAAGTCTCTTGTTTTGAACAGATTTTTGCAAAACTCCCACTAATCATTTTAATATTTTTCATTGATAATGACAAAACTTATTAAAAAAATTATCATTCCCTCCAATATCATGAATCATATCGCAGTATCAGTCAAAAATAATTGCAATGAGATATTTTCCTTATATCCTGCAGCCCTATGATCAATTCTGATTAGCAAAGCTAAGATCTTAGAACAGGTGTATTGTGACCAAATTTGCGCTCTCTTGTACAGAGTCTGGAGTGTGTTGTGGTAGTCTAAACCCAATGGCATTCTCCCTTTACCCTGCTTTCCTTGCATTTTCAACTGTCTCTAACTAAAAGAGCCACATTGAACTGTCATTGAAAGAACGTGACATCTGTCGTTTTTCTCACGTTTCTGTTGTGCAAATGAAAAATTCAAGTTCAAGTTTTTACACTCCAAATATACAACAACACAATCCCCACAGCAGGGAAACGTTGCCTCATATTTTGGACTTGCATGTTTGTTGATTTTCACCTATTTCCCTTTTTCTGTCCATCTTGTACTGTACATGTAGCCTTGCTAGCATTATAGCACTCAAATCGATTTATATTCCTTTTTACACAGCATGACATTTTGGCTTGTCGTACCAAGAAAGGCTCATGTTTTACTGCGTCTACCTGAGATAAGAAGCCTCTAACTCTACTCCTGCTCTATTTTTGATATGATAAAATGTAGTTTTTGTTATGTTGTTGACTTGGCTCTGGAGCATATAAAGTCAACAATAACAACAATTCAACAGACTAAAAGTCAGGATATCTCAGCCTCTGTTTCATCCATTTTGGCCATTAGTTTTTTTTTAAATCCAGGTCTTCCAACAAAATGGAAGAGCAATCCTAAACGGCTGGAGTGCCCCTTTAACGGCATGATGCAGTGACAGCTAGTGAAGGATTTTTATCCTCCGCCTGTACAACAGAGATGAACTCCTTCTCAGAGGAGGAGCTGCGGGAGCTTAACTTCTGAGCTTCAGACGACAGGCCGAAGGAGAGGGAGGGTGCAGAGGGAGAGAGTGATGGAGGGAAGGAGACAGGGCCGGGACACACTGGATGTCTGACGGCCTAACGATTAGAGCCTGCTGGGTTTGGTGGGTTTACGTGGTCTGAGCCGCAGCACTGCACCACCCTCTGCTGCTCACCCCACACTGAGCGACACCACGGTGATTCAACACTCCTCATGCACGGGGCGGCAGGCCACAACCCGCATTACGCTGCTTGTTCAAGCAAGCAGGATGGCCGTAAATCTGGTCGGAGCATAATGAGGTTTTCATCCTCGACTCATTGTAAATTTCTTTCTCAAGCACTTCTCAATATGACATTTGCCCTTGCGATGCAGAGGAATCACATTAGGGCCTGTCAGCAAAGCCAGCCCGAAAAAAAAGAACAACTCAGTTGGGAGGTTGCCATTCAAAAGTTGTATTAATATGCATTGATACAGGCCTCTCTGCATCAGATCAGAGCAAGTATGTATTTGTTTTGACTTGTCAAAAAAAATGTCTTCAGGATGTTTGTTTTTTTGTTAATAACAGTTTTTTATTTTTTAACAACATACAAAACACACAACTCCCCCCTTGCCTTCTTCATCAACACCAAAATATGATGACACAGTAACTGCAATTTTTCCGGACCAACCAAAAAAATAGTAACAAAATAGACAATAAACCATAAACCAAATAAGCATATGTATGAATGACAACACCATAAGCCCCTCATACATGTGTCTGCATCTATTATCTGTCACAAAGCTTCTTAGAAGCCCTCCAGAAAGTTCATACATATTTCTGGTATAGACATCCAATCTGGCAAAAAGTTTACATGACTTTTTTTTAAACGCCGCCACCCTAGCCATCTTACTAGCCCACTCCTGGATTGACTGCACCCCTTAATTTTACTCCATCCTCTTAAAATAATCTGTCTAGCCATCATTAAACTAGTCTGGACCCAGCTTTTTATGTGCTTATCCATCCCGCTTGGGATTGACCCATCTCCCAGAACAAATCATCTTGGGCTGAGTGGAACCGGGGTCCTTGCAATCAGACAATCAGGTTATCATGTATCCCGGTCCAAAAGTTCTGGACCTCATCACATGCAGGATGTGTTTTAATACATCCGGGCTTCAGGTTTTTCAAGTCAGAGAACAAAGAGGATCAGCTCAACGTACATCATTTTCATGCCCTAATAAGAATGGTAGATCCCCATGCCCTTTAACAACCTTACCACATTGCACCAAGACCGGTTGTATTACAACATGACATCATGACTTTGCATAAACATACAGTACACACTAACTTTTTTAAGCCAAATGGCGTGTTATTTGTAAAGTGTTTGAGCTATGTGACCGGTTGGGTTTAGGAAAAGAAGAACAGGTTTGGCTTTAGTAAAAAAAGGAACTGACTAAGTTTAGGAAATGTGACAGGTGGGAAACAAATCCCAGTCTCCTGGGTGAAAGTTCTGTATTTTACCCAACCACCAACCTACACTGATTTTTGCCCTTTCATACCATATAATAATAATAATATATAGTATAATAATAAATGCTTTATTGATCCCACAAGGGGATATTACAATGTTTTCACTGATGGTATTGCACACATTACACACAGGCCTGAATTAACTATACTTAATGAGCGATATCAGAGTGGAGGGGGCTGCCCATAGAATGGCACCCAAGAAATTGGGGGTTCAATGCCTTGCTCAAGAGCACCTTGGCAGTGCCCAGGAGGTAAACATCTCTCCAGCTACCAGACCACCACCATACTTACTTCCCCATACACACTTCCCCATACTGGTCCAGATGGGGACTTGAACCTGCAACCCTCCGGTTCCCAACCCAACTCCCTTCAGACTGTGCTACTGACATAATTCCTTGGTAAACTTGCTATGCGTCTTGATAGCACACCAATGATTGCATACAAACTGACGTGCCATACATACGGCATTTCATGAGCTCAGTCTGTCTTAGCTCTTTGAAAGACCTGAGACGGACAGTGGAGACAGTGGGGGACGTTGTTAAAGCTGCAGTGCACGTGTCCTCCTTTCTGTGTCCGCAGAAACTGGCCAGCTCTAAAGCACATACCTCAAGATTCATCAGTGCCAACCTGCCGTGCAACAAATTCAAGAACCGCCTGGTGAACATCATGCCTTTCGAGTCCACCCGTGTCTGCCTGCAGCCAATCAGAGGGGTGGAGGGCTCCGACTACATCAACGCCAGCTTCATCGACGGATACAGGTAAATCCATGGCAACCGTTTGACTGTGGTGTGTGACCCACAGGCACCAAAAGAGATAATAGAGAGAATAATATAATGCAAAAATAAAAATTATGTTTTGGGGGTGGTACCCGGGTCAAAAAAGTAGTAATCTTTAGTGTAAAATAAACATAAATTAAATACATAAATGTTAGTACGAGTATAATTTGACTTGTTGTTCTTAATTGATTACTTGAGTGAAAGTTGTGCATAACATTTCAAACTTATACTCATAATTTTGTGTACTTATGGAAAGTATACTCAATTGTATTGCACAGTATCCTTCATTAAAATACATTTCGATTTCACTTCAATATATATATACTGTATACAGTATATCTATACCTTATACGGTATATATATATATATATACCATATACATATATTCTTAGTACATAAAAATGCACTTGCATGTAAATTTATATTAAGCTTAATTAATTAAATTGAGTGTACTTTGTAGATGTATACTAAATTGCAAATACTTTGTGGTCATTTGCTGTACAAATGAAAAGCCTTATTATTTCCAAGTTTGTTTTGTGTAATAAACTATTAATAATCTTTATCAAAGTAAAACTTACAGCCTACTGTAGCGTTTCTCTGGCAGCTGACAGCGGGAGACTACAGGCGGACATGGAGTCCAGTGTTTCCCTGCCTCCCCTCCTTCTGTCGTGTCACTTGTCAAAACCAATTGGTCTTATGACAGTTTTTAATTCTCTTTTTTCCCTCTTGTGAATGAATAGCCTGTTTGAGAAAGGTGACATGCCAGAGAAACTCCAATATTACTACAATACTGTGTCCACATGACTGGTTTACTCACAGATGTCACTTTACTCCTATTTTTTTATTTACAATTTCAATACATTTAACTGAATTACTGAAATGCAAACCAATGTATTTTTTACAGATTTTTACATAACCCTACTGATCAGATTTTAAAGGAATAGTTCAACTTTTTGGAATTACACATATGAGGTTTAACCATGGATCCAGCTGATTTAAAGGTCTGTCAATGCGAGACAACTGAAAACATATTCTCACATAGTCTCCCCTGGAAGACATTTCCTGGTGTTGCACTCGTGATGAAAGAAAAAAACGAGAGCTAGAGAGAGAAGTTTAAACCCTGGCTCCTATCGCACCTCCACACAGCTGACTGAAGTGTGTGTGAGAGTGTCGGAGTGTCGGTTTTGGAAATTGTAACACGAATTCTGGCATCGGAAAGGTGTAGGTGGGTTTGCTGAAGCTGTTCTAGCATCTGAAAAGCAGCTGTGATGAAGCATTCTGGCAGCTTCACTGCACCTGACTGGGGTCTGCCAGGAAACTGTCCCACCACACGCAGTACATCGTCCCAGAACCACAGATTCCTAGTGCATTTGTTGGGGACCACTGTCAGTGGTGGATTAGTAAAAGAAGATGAAAAACATGC
This sequence comes from Etheostoma spectabile, assembly GCF_008692095.1. Classification (NCBI taxonomy): domain Eukaryota; kingdom Metazoa; phylum Chordata; class Actinopteri; order Perciformes; family Percidae; genus Etheostoma; species Etheostoma spectabile. The sequence goes on from NC_045741.1 coordinate 31,634,156, forward strand.
AAGTATCTCCGGTCTAATCTGGTAAATCTACCAATCAACATTAGAGCCCAACCAATATATTGGCCGGGCAATTTCATTGGCTGATATTAGGCATTTCCCAATATATCGGTATCAGCTTCTTTTTTTAAATATTCATTCATCAAAATCATTTATAATGACACATAAATGATTCTGAATAAAATAAATGAATATTAAAATAGTTAAAACAGACTGTCAACCATGTTATGAGTGTTGCCGTTACATGGTCTGTCCACCAGAGGACGCTCTACAACGTCCCTGTTAGTGTTGGCGTTGCATAGTCTGTCCACCAGAGGACGCACTACAACGTCCCTGTTAGTGATGGCGTTGTACAGTCTGTCCACCAGAGGACGCTCTACAACGTCCTTGTTAGTGTTGGCGTTGCATAGTTTGTCCACCAGAGGACGCTCTACAACGTCCTTGTTAGTGTTGGCATTGCATAGTCTGTCCACAGGAGGACGCACTACAACGTCCCGTTAGTGTTGGCGTTTCATAGTCTGTCCACCAGAGGACTCTCTACAACGTTGTTGTGATGGGTTGCACAGTTTGTCACCAGAGACGTCTAAACGTCCCTGTTAGTGTTGGCGTGCACAGTGTCCACCAGAGGACGCTCTACAACGTCCCTGTTAGTGTTGGCGTTGCATAGTCTGTCACCAGAGGACGCTCTACAAAGTCCCTGTTAGGTTGGCGTTGCAGTTTGTCCACCAGAGGACGCTCTACAACGTCCTGTTAGTGTTGGCGTTGCTAGTTGTCCACGAGGACGCTCTACAACGTCCGTTTAGGTTGCGTTGCATAGTCTGTCCACCAGAGGACGCACTACAAGTCCCTGTTAGTGATGGCGTTGTACAGCTGTCACCAAGGACGCTCTACAACGCCTGTTAGTGTGGCGTTGCATAGTTTGTCCACCAGAGACGGGACGCTCTACAACGTCCTTGTTAGTGTTGGCATTGCATGTCTGTCACAGGAGGAAGCACTACAACGTCCCTGGTAGTGTTGGCATTGATAGTCTGTCCACCAGAGGACTCTCTACAACGTCCCTGTTAGTGATGGCGTTGCACAGTTTGTCCACCAGAGGACGCTCTACAACGTCCCTGTTAGTGGTTGGCGTTGCATGTCTGTACCAGAGGACGCTTACAAAGTCCTGTAGTGTGGCGTTGCAGTTGTCCACAGAGGACGCTTACAACGCCCGTTAGTGTTGGCGTTGCATAGTCTGTCCACCAGAGGACGCTCTACAACGTCCCTGTTAGTGTTTGGCGTTGCATAGTCTGTCCACCAGAGGACGCTCTACAACGTCCCTGTTAGTGTTGGCGTTGCAAGTGTCCACCAGAGGACACTCTATAACGTCCCTGTTAGTGGTGGCGTTGCATAGTCTGTCCACCAGAGGACGCTCTACAACGTCCCTGTTAGTGTTGGCGTTGCATAGTCTGTCCACCAGAGGACGCTCTACAACGTCCGTTGTGGTGGCGTTGCATAGGCTGTCCACCAGAGGAGCTCTACAACGTCCCTGTTAGTGTTGGGGTTGCATAGTCTGTCACCAGAGGAGCTCTCCAACGTCCCTGTTAGTGTTGGCGTTGCATAGTCTGTCCACCAGAGGACGCTCTATAACGTCCCTGTTGACAACACTGATTATTTTTTTTGAAATGTGTTTTCAAGTTTCAAAAAAAAAAATACAAACTTAAGATAAGTTTGTATTTTTATACATTTTATTTATCAGAACTTTAAAATATTTTAACGTTCCTCTGTTCTGTTAACAATAAAACAAATTATTATCATATTATTTTAGTGAGAACTCATAAATAACTACAAATAACTAATGTTAGGGAAATCTGTTTATGTTTTGTAATGCATTTCTGGATTTTTTTTTAAATATATACAGAATATCGTCCGATATATCGGCAAATCAGATTTTTAAATAACCAAATATTTGTATCGTATCGGCCTTAAAAATCCATTGGTCGGGCTTTAATCAACACTAACATCGGGAGTTTCAGTACTATGAAAAGAAATACAATAAAATATAAGGCAAGGCGAGGCAGCTTTATTTCTACAGCACATTTCGGCAACAGGGCAATTCAAAGTGCTTTACATAAAAAATCAAGAACAGTTAAAAACAATTATTATAAAAACAGATAAAATACGAGACTAAAAGTTAGAGGACAGAAAAAGAAACCAACAATTATTTAAAGAAAAGCAGCATCAAAGAGAAGTTTCTTCAGCCTTGATTTAAAAGAACTGGGAGTTGCGGCAGACCTTCAGTTTTTTTTTATCTATATGGAGCATAAAAACTGAACGCTGCTTCACCGTCTTTAGTTGTGACTCTGGGGACAGACGTGTCCCACAGCGCCTGAGATGTCTGGGACACGTCTGCAGATCAGAAAGGTATTTTGTCCCTAAACCATTCGGTGCTTTATAAACCAACAGAGTTATTTTGAACTCAATTCTTTGAGGGACATGAAACCAGCGTAAAGACTTGACTTGACTGATGTCATCCACACGTGTCCTATCTGTCTCAAACAAATAGTACAAGCACATAGTTGTGACATTTGAGGACAGATCTCTGTCTCTGTCTCTCTGTGAAGCAATCCTTCAAGATTTAATAATCTTATAAAGCAAATCATAAATTAAAAAAGACCTCCGTCACGATGCAAAAGCTAATTAAAGAGAGGGAAAGCGAGTACTACGTACAAATATTTAATGTCACCACTGGTATTGTCACATGTCAGATAAAATAGCCAATCCCAGGCCTCTCGGAGAAGCATTTCTTTTCTAAAAATGTAAACACTAATTGGAAATACTTCCCAGTGCTCTAGCAGAGTAAAGTCTGTGCTAATGAATCAGGACTTTAACTTGCAGCGAGGGGTGGGTGTGTCTTGTTCTGGGCTGTCAGTGCCTAATGAAGTCCCCTGGGCACCTCCACCTAAGGGAGGATGGGGAAAGAGGCAGGGGTGTCCTGCAATTCCTCTCGCAGTAATTAACAGTGGAGTGAGATTGAGGGGGCTCCAGCACTCTCCGAGCTCAGCCTTTATAGTGCACAGTGTGGATTAGGATGGATTAAGGTGAGGGGGAAGAGACATTACAATGATTAGTGGAGCTGCCCAATCACCTCAATGTATCAACTGTAGTCACTCAGCTCGGTGCCTGTCCATGGTGATGTGATACAGAAAGTCAGTAAGCAGGCGTACTCCAGTTTATCATTACGTCTAGATTAGAGAATACTTAAATAGAATGGACTTCCTGCTAAAACCATTTATTATCCTTTGAAAGCACTCTGTTATGGCTTGAATGACTATTATTAAAGTGTAATTTGTAATTTGCATTTTCTAGTGGCCACTTTGAACAAAAGCGGTGGTGTTTTTACCACACCTGCCGTTGTAAAGATCTTTTCTTTGCGTTGTTGTATTGTATGCTGCAGATTACTGCGTTAGCGTAATGGGGAGGTCATATAGTTGCTATGAATTATTTGCTCAGACAGAAAATCATGTATTTACAATAAGAGAAGAAGTAAATGTGCTGTATTTTATATAGCTTTCCTAGTGTTAACGGCTACTCAAAGCGCTTTTACATTCACACACATTCAGAACTGTGGCTGAGGTTGCCGTACAAGGTGCCACCTGCTCATCAGATACACTCACACACATTCCGATGGTGCAGTGTCTTGCCCAGGGACACTTTGACATGGGACTGCAGGGCCAGGGAGTGAACCACCAACCTTCCAATTGGCAGGCAACCGCTCCACCACCGAGCCACAGCCGTTCCGCAAGTCACAGATGCATTGTTGCATTTCGAGTGTAGCATATGGCAACTTAGCCTGCTTTGGATGTATCGTGTGCTAAACCTGGTATCGCTGTCACTGTGTCACGAGCCAAAGCATTAAGAGATTGTTGTAGCAACCAACGTCATAATAACTTTCATATAGTGCATTTCATGAAACCCACGGACGCTTAACACAACTACAGGGTAACAAGGGAAAAGAAAATAGTAGGCCAACAAAAAACACATTGCAAAATTGAATCTAGGCTGCTGACGTACAAACACATCATGCATTGTAAATAACATATTAGATACCTCAGGGCCAAGTCCTTTGACATTTTTAAATCATTTACAATCCCGTAATTGTCTCCATCTGTTAAAAGGCCGACCGAGATTGACTCTAGTTTTCGCCCATCCTGTCACTTTCCCTTTTTCTGTGATGGTTCGGCCCCAGTATCATCCATAAAAACAGCTGATTCCTTCTAAAATAAAGCTATGCGCGCCTGGTTAGCTCAATTGGTAGAGCAGGCGCCCATACGTATTTCAATTAAATTTTATTTACAGCATCAAATCATAAGAAAAGTAATCTTGAGACATTTTACAGATAGAGTAGGTCTAGACCACACTCTATAATTTAGAAAGCCCTAACAATTCTAGTAATTCCCCCAATTAGAGGTTCACTCCTCGATGCAGCGTGCCCCGGTTCGACTCCGACCTGCGGCCCTTTGCTGCATGTCCTTCCCCCTCTTTCACGTCTTCAGCTGTCCTGTAAAAGCCTAAAATGGCAAAAAAAAATAGTATTAAAAAAAGAGACTTTTCCGGGTAAGAAATCTGTGACCCGTCACAATGTGCATTCTTCTAAGTTACAAAGAGTCACATCTTCTTTTTTTTTGTTGGTTTGGCCATTGTTTTTATCCGTTATCACTTTATCTAAACCATTATTTAGACTTTTGTTAGATTCAATTTGGGACTTTTTGCAATTCAGTAGGTAGAGCGTCGTCTACGAAGGGTTGGTAACATCCCCTGGGTGGAAACTCGCAGCTAGTGGTGTGTGAGTGTGTGTGAACGGGTGAATTAAAAGGTAGAATTGTAGAGCGTTTTGGATAAAAGTGCTATGTAAATGCATTCCATTTAGAGGAGTTTTCCTGTAAATTAACAAGTTCTGTTTGCATTCATTGTTAATCAGTAAAATACATTGTGTGTAATATTAAGCCCTAACACTTATTACTGTAAATTGGAGGGGGCATTTTTTACTCAATCCCTAATTCAGTATGTGACATCATGTCATCAACACAGATTACAATACTCTATATTTAACAAGTATTGTGTGTATCAGCATGATATATGGTGTTCCTCTGCCATGGAGCTCCATTGTTGTTGTCCAAAAACTGTTAAAAACGCATCAGGAGGTAGCGCAGGTTGTCCAATCATTATAGGGTTGGTGGTTCAATCCCTGTGAAAGTGTCCTTGACCAAGACACTGAATCCCAAGTGGCCTCCAATGGGCAGGCCAGCAGCAGTGAATGGGTGAATTGTTAAGCAATTTGTCTGTTGACATGTCTCATTATTACCATGAACAAACCCACTGTAGTTCATTTTGACTCAGTCCTGCTGTCCCAAATGCTCACTAGACTAGAGTACTAAATGTGGATTCATCCGCAGCTGAAAATAGTGCTCAACAAATGCACTGTTACCACTCAGTTAATACTCAAAGTATTAAGAGATGGCATGAACCATTGTTGTTTTTTGTCTTTCCTGAGGATTTGTTGACAATAGGAACAGTATAGAAAAAAGCTTGGTCCTTTAGACCCACTTCTTCTTTGATTTTCACTATGATGTACACAACATATGTTGTTTTATCAATCAGCATAACGATATAGCAACGTTAGCGAACCGTTTACAGTTCTGGGTGCTCTTTAGCAGCCTAACTGTCATTATTTTTTAACCTCCCACATTTGGTACTAGTCTAAGTTCCTCTAATCATTGTGCGCATTGGTGAGCCAGAACAGCCAGCAGGCAAAGGGACGGCCGTGCCAGAGTCCCAACAAAATACAGAAGCTTTGGTTTCTGAGTTTATTTGTTTGTTGTATTATGCAGGTATTCTAACAATAGTTCCAATGCCTGTTGCACAGAGGTAAAACCTCAGAGCGGGACAGGGGCGGACTCGCAAACCAAAAACAACAGTGCCTCTAGCCATCTCTGACACGCACAAATGATAGAGCACTGATGTATACAGATAACAGAACAGGAATACTCAATATGTGTGCTGTACTGGCACTGAGGCACTCAGGCAAACAGGCTTGACTGCATTACCCGAGCCATGTGCTGCATGCTCCAACACTGCCCCCGAGTGGGCAGGTTGGGAGTCGTTCCGGAGCCCAGAACTGAGCTGAGCAGCTGGGATGGCATCTGTCATTTTAACAGCGTTGTTAAAAAGGGTCTGTGTTCAAGCAAAAGCATTTAAATATCAGTGCATACATTAGAAACAGCTGACTCATCAAATTGACTTTAAAGGGGCTGTGTAATATTAAATATTTAACACTTGATTTCATTTGAGTTCAGTTGTGGGACGTCATTGCCTGGAACTTGAAGCTGTTAAAGCAACGCCAAAGCACTTTTCCGAAAGCGAAATCCTCCCATTATGTCTCATTCATACTACAGATCTGCTTCCCAATCTGGAAAGGTGGCAGTACCTCAGTCCGTAGGGAGTTGGGTTGGGACCTAGAGGGTTGTGGGTTCAAGACCCCACACTGAGTGTGGATCTGTAGCTGGAGAGACACTTCCTAGAGCAAGGCACTGTATCCCAACTGCTCAGGGTGCTAGCCCATTTGTCCATGATTAGGACCTGTGTGTGTGTGTGTGTGTGTGTAGTGATTACTAACAAGCAGAGTGTTAATTGTAATTTCCCCCACTGGGATCAATAAAAGTATAAGAAAAAAAACCTTGCATTGTGTGGTTATAGCCGGCAAAGTGAATTCACAGATTTGGGAAACATTATTTTAAGTTAAAAAGAATCTTTGGTGTTGAAGAGTGAATCTAAATTAACTCAATTCTACTTTTGTAATATTATTGCAGACTCACATACAGTACACAAATATGATGACAGAAATTAATAATGTACTGTACATTATAGGTGGATGTACAGTGTATTATAGAAAGATTGCTTTATTAAAGCACGGGGGTTGAAGCTCTTTTGTAGGATTTTATTTAGATTTCCAGCTTACATATACAAAAACTGGGCAAAGTGGGAAACTTCCCTTACGGATCCAGACCCCAAGGGCCTCAAGGGCCCCAAAAGCCCCAGGATCACTGTATGTCAGTTGGTTTTTAATATTTTGGTCAATTGCATATTTGTTTGTTTCTCTCTGAAATGTAGCAAAGTAGAAAGTAGCATAAATAGAAAAGACTCAAGTGAAGTACAAGTACCTCGACATTTGGACTTAAGTACTGTACTCAAGCTAATGGACTTAGTTACATTATAAATACTGTGGCCATTACACCTGGAACCATAGTTGAACACAAGTTGAAACGGTATCCAGAGAACCCTGAGGTGTAAACACAGAAGTGTCTCTGTTCCAATTTGCAGGCAGCAGAAAGCGTACATGGCCACCCAGGGCCCGTTAGCCGAGACCACTGAGGACTTCTGGAGAATGTTGTGGGAACACAACTCCACCATTGTAGTCATGCTCACCAAACTCCGCGAGATGGGACGGGTAATGCATCACCTTCACACCTTATGTCATGTCAAGTCATTTAGTATTACATCTAATTGAGTAAAATTGAGCCTAAACGATATAGGTATAGAAATATGGGTTTTGATACACATACTGTACATGAAATATGTACAAATAGAACATAGAAACACAAACAAAATACAAATATGGAATGCATTTTAACATTTAAAGTAATAAGAATTTGGTTCCCTTCCTTTTTAGCATGACTGACTATAATGTTTGGGGGAAATTAAATTAATCTACAGTTTGCTTATTCTGACATTTAATAAACCTGTGAAATCTCATAGAATTATCAAATACCTGCTACATAACTAACTGTCAAATGCATTTTTAGCATGTACTTTATGCAAACAATTACTAGTGTACATTTAGAAATATAAGTTCAACGTATGTGTTTTAGTATAGTATAGTTAAAGTTGTATTACTTTCATGTAACTACAAAATGCCTAAGTTGAAATCATACAGCTTGAATACAGAAATCATTAGCACATTTTTGAGTACAATCAAAACATATATTTTCACATACTATTTGTTGTATTAATAACACCTTTTGATATATCATAATCATTTTCTTGCCTCAAAGGCAGGTCCTTAAAAGATAATTTCATCAAAATACTTCAAGGACACAGCTAGAGGACACTATAATTTACAAAGACTCAACAATCTCCTCCCTAGGACTAGAAATGTTAGTAGTAGCATTGCAGAGCATAGCAGGGCGTAGCAAGGCGTAGCAGGGCGTAGCAGGGCGTAGAGCAGGACCACAGCAGCAAGTCCAAAAAGAAAAAAGTCACAACTCACAAATACAAGCAGATATACTGATTAACTGACCCACATCTCTATTCTTTTTTTGTGATTAACAATTATTAATTTTTATTTTGTAACAACATCCGAAACATACAACTTGCATCATGAACACATCTACGCCCCCCCCCCCCCCCCCCCCCCCCCCCCCCCCCCCCCCCCATTCGTCCACCAACCACACAGACAAAAATCAAGAGAAGATGACACAGTAACTGCAATATTTATTAATATATATGTATATAAGTGATGCATAATCTTGAACTGACATTGCTTTAATAGTTCTACAGATTTTGTATCCTCATCATCCAGTGTAATACTCAGATCCTTTTCCTTCACTCCATTCTTTAGGAAAAGTGCCATCAGTACTGGCCTGCCGAGCGCTCCGCACGCTACCAGTACTTTGTTGTGGACCCCATGGCTGAGTACAACATGCCTCAGTACATCCTGAGAGAGTTCAAAGTCACAGACGCCAGGGTAGGTCCTCCTCCGCAAAGCTTCGTTCCTGTTGGGTGCTGCAGCAGAAGGAAGACGGTTTCAGCTGGTTACAATTGGACAGGACATCAACGGCACTCAGGGCACTATTTCTGCAATAGAATATGTTTGTGCTGGCAGAGTGCCATTTTTCTTTGCATGCAGAGGGTTTCTTTTTCCATCTGTGTCTGTTGAGCATTTTGAGAATTTCCCTGCTCTTAAGTGGTTTGGGACCACGCGCTCCCCACACAGGGCACAGAGTTCAATGTCTGTAAAAGGAAAAGGTGATTTGACTGGTCATGACTGAGGGTCTTCTGCTTGAGTTTTGTTTTCTTTGTTATTTTCTCTCAACTTTACTTGAAAAATAATGAATATTATGGGAATTTCTACCTGTTGTATTCATGTAAATGTGTGACTTTGTTATCATAAAATGGCAAATTTGGGACAAAAAGACTTGGGGGTAAAAGAAACTTCTAACTACTACTAATTCCTAGATTTACAAGAAAAGGTAATAGAAGAGTAATACATTACTTTTTGGTAAAGTGTTACCCCAACACTGTTCTCTACCGGATCTAATGACGGGGCTGTAGACTTGTGTGTGAGTTATTAACGTACTGCATCTGTCTCTATTTCCCTGTGTATCTGTCAGGATGGTCAGTCGAGGACCATCAGGCAGTTTCAGTTCACCGACTGGCCAGAGCAAGGAGTGCCAAAAACTGGGGAGGGATTCATCGATTTCATCGGCCAAGTCCATAAAACTAAAGAGCAATTCGGACAAGATGGACCAATTACTGTGCACTGCAGGTATCTGTGTGTGTGTGTGTG
>NC_045741.1:31643763-31653461 GCF_008692095.1 Etheostoma spectabile
GGGGGGGGGGGGGGGGGGGGTGCACGCGTTGGCTTATTAATCCAGTCCGTTTAGCTTTAGAAATGCACACCAGGCTTATCTGTGTTCTTTGCTCAGTGCAGCTCAATTTAATTTTCTTTACAGTATCAAATCATAACAGGAAATATCTCAGGACACTTTAGAGATAGAGTAGGTCTAGACCACACTGTAATTTACAAAGAGCCAACAATAATTTACAACCCTAAAGTTCTTTTTCTAACTTTGTTCGGTGTTTCACTATGTGAGGTATCACGGATTCCATGAATCTCCCGAAGGCGACAGTCGCACTGACCCATAGGCTGCAGCCTCCAGCACAGCCTGTGCGAAGGACAGGTCTTTTCTCCTCTCCTGAGAAGAATGGAGACAGGTGAAATGCCAAGAGCTCCACTGAGGGACACCTGTAGGCTGACTCCACCAACTTGGGGCGGCTGTGGCTCAGTGGTAGTTTGATCCCTGCAGTCCCGTTTCCCACTCATATCATCGGCATATCCCTGAAACCCACGTGATAAGCTGAGACTGCAGCTAAGTACACCTTAATGGTCTAAAAAGCCTTCCCTTTATCCATCAGGTACTGCAGGAAACACAGCAGGTCCACCACAGAACACTGAAAACGGATGATCCTGAAAGACCCAACACCTTCTACTGTAAAGAGAGCGGGTGGATACGGGCCTTGCACTCTGAATGGTGTCAATAACCTGCACTGGCAGGCCTGATGCATTCAGGTTCCACCTGTCACGGGCCAAGCTCAGAGTGCTATACTCTGCCAGGAGCTGTATTATCTCTGCTACCCAATGCTTGGATGACCACCGTGGCGCAACAGGCCTTGTGCTCTCACCATCGCTAGGGTGGGGGAGATCAGACTGGGGGGGGGATGCATGGAGTAGCCCGTTTGACCATGGGTGGGCTTGAGCATCCACACCCAGCGGTGCATTTACGCCAAACAGAGAGAGGAACACTGGACACTGCGTGTTGTCCTGCAAGGCAAAGAGATCTACGGCTGCCTGACTGTATCTCTGCCAGATCTGTCCTACCACCTGTGGGTGGAGAGTCAACTCTTCTTATAAGGGATTGCCCCATGACAGGAGATCTGCACCCCTGTTTAGAACGCCTGGCACGTCTGACACGTGTGTTGCCCTAAGAGACTCCAGTCTCCTGCTGCTCCACAAAATCACTGTGTGAGCTTACTTGTGCAACCACAGCCGAACTCTCTGTTTTCACTAAAACCTGACAAACTTGTAGTGCAGACAACGTTTCAGAGCCAGAAAACTCCAAGACATTCATGTGTGTCTGGGCTAACCTCCGGTTCCATGTGCCATTCACTGTTCTCCCTAACAGAAAAAATAACCTAACTGCCAAAAAGGAAGTTTTTCCTCGCCACTGTCGCACTGTTGCTTGCTCTGGAGGGAACTACTAGAACTGTTTGTTCCTTGTAAATTCTGGAGTATGGTCTAGACATGCTCACTCTGTAAAGTGACTTGAGATAACTCTTGTTATGAATTGATACTATAAGTAAAATTGAATTAAAAATTGAATTGTTTCCAACATTTTGTTCGATATTACAGGATTCAACAAAAAGTAGCTAGACTGAAGTTAAGAGATAATACCTGTATATGTTGTTGCTGTATAAAGAGATCATTCTACAAATGCTAAAGTTTGTGAGAAGGTAATGGGAAAGAAAATAAGTTAGTTGTAAAGAAGGTCCAAAATTATTGCAGGACCACAGGACACGAAGCCGTTGTCTGTCTTACATTTCCGAACGTTTTTCTCTGTAATGAGAGTGTTATGATGTGCGTATCCACCAGTGCCGGTGTTGGGCGGACCGGTGTGTTCATCACCCTGAGCATCGTCTTGGAGAGGATGAGATACGAGGGAGCGGTGGACCTATTCCACACCGTCAAGACGCTCCGAACTCAGAGGCCGGCCATGGTGCAGACAGAGGTACGAGCAATCAGGATGCGGGGTTTCTCACACGGGACCACTTATTTGTGGCTGTTGACTCACAGCATACACACAATATTTCTTGTTCCTGCAAGCCTGCAAGTTATTTTTCTAAAATATATTAATCCACTGTAATGCAGCAGCCCTGACGATCTTTCAACTAGCTAATTCACTTCAATAGCATCTATGAGAAGCTAAGCACCCCCTTTCAAAGGGGAAATATAGTGGTTAGCCTGGTGGCCCAGCTTGGCCCGTCACAGACTAATGGCAGCAATTAAAGGGTAATTACCCTATTTTCCATGTTTTTGTGTCCAATGGGAACAACAATATCTGACGTTGGTCCAGCATTAAGCAAGATCGCTGCAGTCAGCGAAACAAGTTGCAATATAAGTTATAGCTTTAGTGCGTAACGTTTTGATACATTCCATCTGTTAAATGAGTTGCTTCACAGCTAATTAAGACTATCAGCTCCACACAACTCTCTCTGTATTTCTCAGTATGTACATATTCAGAAGATTGTTTCGTCCGGTGAGCAAAAGCTCAAGTGAAGATAATTACCTCTTTAGAAGAGTCCATCATGTTTTTTGAATCCTCCGTGTCCTCCTTGGCTACTAGCAACTGCGTGGTGGAGGTGCTTGTGTCAGGGCTTGCGGACCCTCCGACAGCGTGCAGTTCACTGTCAAGACAACTCTCTTTCTCTGTTAAAACGAGTCACGAGTCTTTACTTTTAATGATTTTAATGATGAAATGTTCTCCGTCCTATAATGGTCATAAATCGATACTAGAGTAGCCTACTTCCTTGTTTAGTGCTGGAATTAATAAAATACAGAGGAGAGTATAGCATATATCTTCACAAAAATCATCTGTTGAGTGTTTGAGGCTAATTTATTTGTGCTTAAGAACGTACAGTAATCAATGTGAGTAGAAAACATTAGGTCTCGGTATGTCAGTTAAACGTAAGTCCCGACCTAAGAGTCCCGACCAAGCGTGTCGCTAAAGGAGACTTTTTTTCGTCAATAACAAATGACCAGGCGTCGCTTTCTGACGCGATGGGAGTGATAATGTGTTGAAATGCAGAAAGAGTTGTGTGGAGATGATAATAAGGCTGATAATAAGCTTTGTAGCAACTCATTTGGCAACGGACGTTCGTAGAGTCACGCGCTGTCGCTTTAATTCTGGCTTCCCACTTATAAACTAACCAAAACATTGTTGTTGTTGTTTTTTCGTCCCTAGGACCAGTACCAACTGTGCTACCGGGCTGCTCTGGAGTACCTTGGAAGCTTTGATCACTATGCAACATAACCCCACCCAGAAAGACACCCTCAGAAGAGTTGTGTGTCTCCTCTGAGCCACATCTACTCCGCTCCATCATTCCCTGAGGCCTGATGAGGAGGCTCTGGGGGGGGGGGGATTGATGACGAGGGGACCACATCAGGACGTTGGGGATTGGAGGAAAAGAGGAGAGGGGACAGGACAAACTCCTCCTGCACTGGTGCCATGATTCTGCCACAGACCCGACACCAAAACCTCCCAAAAAGCAACCCCGAAAGACTCGTAGTCATGACTCATTCCAATTTTTTGACTCAACACTCCCATCACTCCCCAATGTCTGCCTCCTCCTTATAGAAAAAGCAAATGTCCTGCTATTTTCATTTATATTCATCATGACTATGTTGTTATAAATAGTTAGACTTTATTTTTTAATCACTTACACTTGTTCTTGTACGTCTTAATGGGTCTTTTTTTGATTTGCTTGTCTTTTTTTAATTATTTTTATTAGCACAAAGGACATGTATTTTCAACATTAATACTGGAGATATACTCACAGCTGCTAATCATTTAATTTTGTACCATAGATATGATGTTCTAATGTTATAATTAAAACAGATCACATGAACGAAATTTGGGAACTACAAGATGAAATAAACCTTTGGCGCTAATCCCGTCTGAACAACTGCTGGCATGTACAGAGTCAATAACTGAAGACTATTTTTCAGAGATCCGGACACTTTAAAGAAATATAAAGTTGTTGGAAAGGTTGTGTTTTCACAGCCCCTCTTAATATATAGACTCAGGTAGACTAAATCCAGACCGTCTGTTCTTGAGAACTTTGGTGGAATAAGTGTGACCATATTGCTATCCAAATGTGGTTTGTGCATGAGAAAATGAATCCATTATGGCACCAAGACTCAATGCTGACATTTAAATGAATTGGTTTACTTGCCCAACCTTAAATGATAAGGCTGGCTTTATTCAATATTTTCTTAGTGTCAACAAATCCCATGAAAAAACAAAACTAACAATGTGCGTCCGTCTGTCGAGACTTTCTTACAAAGCCCGTTGGGTCCTACTAAACTTATAATTCATTGTTGAAATGGCTCACAAAAATGTTTTCAAATTTAAAAACAAGTCACATTAATTTCCTATAACAGATTGATACTGTAGTTGAAGGCAAATATTACTCAAACCAGAAGGAAATAGTGCTTTTCTTGGGGTCTATTTTTAGCAGCGGATTTATCCACATTTGGTGCTCTAGTGAGTATTTGAGTATGGCGTGTGTGTTATTGAGTCCAAATAAACTTCAGTGTGTGTGTGTGTGTGTGTGTGTGTGTGTGTGTGTGTGTGTGTGTTTATGGTACTGAAGAGAACATGTCACCCAGTGCAACACTGTGGCTAACACACTCAATAATTATTAGTAAGATCAGTTCACTGTTGGTTTGGGTCTGCACATGGGATTTGTTGACAAGAAGCAAAAGATGCTGTAGAATATCGCCAGACCTATTCACATCTGAATTTTCTGTTAAACGTTACATGTGTGATCCTTGATGATGTTATAACTGCTAACAACGCTCTAAATCCTAAAATGTTCCACTCGTTGTTGTTCTTAAACCCCACTCAGATCACAGCTGAATTATAAAAAGCATTTACAGTGGGCTTGGAAAAAAAAAAAGTAAAATGTATAAGAAAAGAATATGAAAGTATGATGGGCCAGGTAAACAAAAGCACAAAAAAATGTATTTTCTCCCTTGGCCTGTTTATCAGCCAACCAGATTTTTTCAAGGTAAGGATGTTGGTTGTCACTTAAACTTAATGTAGCTCAAAATGTGTCATGCAATCTGGTTTCCGTGTACTTATTTAGAAAAATTTCCGGGTATTTTGTTTTTACAAAAATAGCCACATGGACTACATGTACTGCACCCAACATGACTCTGACATCATACAGGGAAGTGATTTAGTGATCTCTGCACATTTCAGGTTTCTCCTACTTTTGGGTTCGCCTACATGGCTTTACATATAGACAGGGCACACAAGCAGACACACTGGATCCCCATGATATATTACAGCTCAGCTATTGTATCACTGTGTTGCAGACAGACAGACTTGTAACGGCGAGCAGCATCGATGTTCAGTGGTGGATCTCTGTGGCTTTCACTGGATGAGATGACAAAAGGGAGGTGGTTTTGGATGAAGTGGACCGTATAAAGGATTCATTTCACAGTTGTGCCGTAGGAGTCCTATCTGTTTATCTGTATACATGATCTGTTTTCTATTTGTTAATAAAAAACAGACTGAATTGTCTTGAAAACCTTGATGTTAATAAAGTTGAATAACTGGGTTTTTATTAATAAAAATGTGGTGAATTTCTTTCCTTTCGTGACGCCCGGTGGACCCAGGGCCCAGTTTGCTACTCTGAGCAGGACAGACGTGATCCAGAGTTGCATAACACACACACACACACACACACACACACACACACACACACACTCTTCTCTCCCTTCCCTTTTTCTCCTTCTCTTTTCCCTCACTCTCTTCTGCTGACTATTAAGTGGTGTTTCACGTTAACAATGTTTCACATTTATGAAGACATTTTCATAAGTGAACGTTGAAGAGAGAGAATTATGCACACGTATCAAGAGATTACTTTTATAAATTCTACATGTTCTTAGTGAGCTTTGCAAGACAGACATTTTTTGAGTCCAAAAATGTTTATCCTACAATTATTATTCTACAAAACTCCTCCACAAGTGAAACAAATGACTGACAGACTTTTTTTTGTTGATGAAAATCAATATTTTAACTCAATTGTGCGTTGTTTAATCGGCTTTACATTTCTCATGCAGAGGCCTGAGGACACCTACTTGCCAATATTAAGTCAAATCGCTATCTGCAAGCAACAGGGAATCACCCTTATGACCAGCATCACAGGATTTACATGAAATGTACATTGCTTGGTCTACACTTGAGATAGAACACCGTGGTCTTGCATAGCCTGACCTTCCTCCACAGAGCTTCGTAAGAGGGTCTGGCTAGTCCACACAGCAACGTGTACGTTCAAAAGTTGTTTTAGTCGTGCAACAGAAAACTCAGAGTGGACAGGCTCAGGTTATTATTATTATTATTCCCTAAGTGTCACATTACGGAAAGGATTCCACAGAGCTGGACCTTTTCGTTTCATTTGGAGGTTGGGGGCCCTTAATCGCTGCTTACAACTTCAATTTATAAAGGTTTTATGGACTTGCAATATACTGAGATAATTGTGCAGTGCTGGAATTAATATTTAAATTTTTCACTTGAGAAATAAAACACTCCATTACCGGGGCGTCTGGGTGGCACCCATTGTAACCAACGTAACGTCACACAAAGGCTGAGTCCTTACCACAGCGTCCGTGGGTGGGAAAATAACGAGTGCACGTCACACACCCCCTCCCCTTTCTAGTCTCAAACTGCCCTGTTAAAGTCAAATAAAGGTCTAAAAATTCCCAAAACATCATCTTAAAAACAAAACTCCATTACCAATAAAATGTTAGGCTACCAATGGAAAATCATTGTTTGGATAAAGTAAAGTTGCCACAGTTGATTATAAGAGCTCGTCAATGGGTAACAACTGCTTTATGAAGCATCTATAAGCATTATTTAGCTCGCTAATATCAGTGCACTAATAATCGAATAATTGTCTCTTGTATAGATCAGCAAAACTATGTAGTGGATGAATGAATGTTACTTGATCATCATCATCTATTCAGGGGAAATTGACCATTGAGCATTAAGCTCAAATGACTGTTAACTGTCAAATAAACACAAATACATAACAGCAATGTCTATGGATTAACAGCCATATCATCTAGCATCATTGTACTTTGTTCCATGTATTTGGTGAAAAAAAGAAAAAACTGAAGTCATTTACAAAGGTCATCATTGATCTGACGAGGTTTCAAAACATAAACATGCCTCTGAGCATGTGAGGAAAAACGGATTTTCTTGTTTTAAAAGAGAAGTGAAGAAGGGTTACGTTCTACAAACTCATACTCTCATATTACGCTAAACTACTTATAAAATAACAGCTTATAACTTTACTAAAAACTAGTTAACATTAGGAATCATTTCATTGTTTGTTTACAGTTAAAATTAGCATTAACTGAAGCTTAATCAACTATCAATTTACTCTTTCTGTCTGATGGTTATTATAAAATGTTGTGTTACATTACTTTAATTTTCATTACAATTATTTAGCTGATACTTTTATCCAAAGTGACTCACAATAAGTGCATTTAACCATGCGGGTGAAACCCCAATCCCCCAAAAAGTGGAAGAATCACGCGTGTAAGCAGTGTTTTGTATTGTGGTCAAGGAACCAATTGGAGGTACTTTATGCGGAGTACTTTATATATATTTTTATAACAGAAGGGTATACCTGGGTGCAGGCATGGGCTGGAGGAGAGGGCGTTGTGATTGGCTGGGTGACTACGGAAGCCCCTCCCGCTGAGCTCCATGTAAACAAACACACACTGAGCATGCGTCATTGGAATAATGGAGGACTGTCTTTTCCACCCGGGCTGATGATGTCTGTATTTTTACTCTACTATCTGTGATCTGGGGAAAACAACAACAACTCGTCTGCAATTCAGCGAGTGTAAGTTAATGTTTAACACTTTACAATGTGTTCGTTTTTAGGAAATTAGAAGTAACTCTAAGTTTGGGCACAAAAACTAGCGGTCAGCAACAAGCCATGTTTGCTAGCTCAGAGCAGAGGCAGCTGTCAGATCTAACGTTACACATTTAGCGGTTGCTCTCAATAAATGATTATCTGGTTTGACGGGAAGACTTGCATTGTCTGTACATGTTAGTTACGTGCGGTTTACTCCTGAATATGTCAGTAGTTTGGTTTTTGTTGACTACACTTTTAATTCCTGGAACTGAGAGCAAGCTATCTTCCAGTTAGCAGGTTAGCTAGCGGACTAACGGAACGTTAGCTTCATATTTTTCCGTGGAGCAGCGCTGTCAGTGGGCCACGGTTTAACAGACATGGTATTCAACCAATCACAGACTGAGCATAGCATTTGTGTAGCCAATCACAGAATACGGGGAACCCCTAGCTAAGTCTTCAGGGTTTTGTAAGTAAAGTCCGTAATGCTGGAGTTCAAATCCGTTGCCTGTTATAACAGGCAACGGATTTGAACTCCAGCATTACCGAAGACGTTCAACTTTAAGCTATAGCTTAAAGTTGAACGTCTTCGGTTGGTCAACTCTACATAAAACTAAAAGATTTTTGGAATGGACATTACTTAAATAAGGTAGTTAAATTGGAGGTCTAAGTTGGGGAAAGTCTTTTGTAGCATAGTAGTTAAGTGGGATCTTGGGTAAATGCAAAATAAGACTGACTATTTTTGTAATAGTCAGTAAATACTTTAGATACAATTTGTTCTCACAAATAGAATAAAGGAAATTACAATTCTGGGTTATAAAATGTATTTTGGGTTTAAGTATAACCATTTCTGTTCTTGTGTGGTCTGGCATGGAGAAAAACAGAAATAGAATAAAAGGTTTCCTCGGGCTGCCTGCTAAGTTAAGGTTCAGGTTTGACAAGTCAGAGTGTATAGTGGTTTTTGGAAACAGCTGTGAAATATAATTTTATTCGGTTTTCACAAACAGTATAAAAGTTTCACAAATCTGCTAAGGAGTGTAACAACTCTAGGACTGATATCAGGGGGGGGGGGGCTTGACCAACTGCCACTTTGCTTGTTTAAAAGCCATGATATCTCTCTCTCATGAGCGGGCCAAATTCTCTGGAGGTAACCTTGCTCCTTATGACCTCATAAGGGGCAAAGTTCCAGATCGGCCCATCTGATCTTTCATTTTCTGGCAAAGCAGGATACCCAGGGCTCGGTTTGCACCTATCACTATTTCTAGCCACTGGGGGACCATAGGCAGGCTGGGGGACGCATATTAATGTTTAAAAAAAACCTCATAGTGTCGTTTTCATGCCATGGGAGATTGGAGACCAACTACAGCAGTGTGCTTGAGATGGTCTGAACTGTCAAGGGATGGCACACACAGACTAAAAAAGCCTTTATGCAACTGCATTAAAGTGAGCCAGTCAGACATACAACTGTCAGACATGTAACCTAAATGTTTTCATGGTCATGTCTAGGGATAGACCAATAATTGGTCTGGCCGATTATCGATATTTTGACAGATTGTCCGTACCAGCGTTTTATTTCCCTGATAACCAATAAAGTTAATGAATTAAAAAAAGGGTCTACTTTGGCTCGGCTACAGCTCTGTGTCTGTCCCGCTGCTTTCGCCCACAACACTCTCTGTTACTGGGTATTATGATGAAAGTTTCTAAATGTATTATATTGCTTTACGCAACTAAAGAAAGTTTTGTTTTGACTTTAAGATTTTCATTTTCACTGTATATGCATATTGTTTCCAAATATATATATATATATATATATATATAT
>NC_045741.1:31653471-31654164 GCF_008692095.1 Etheostoma spectabile
TATATATATATATATATATATATATATATAGGTTATATTAACTACTCATAATCTGTATCAGTTGATCCCTAATCCTGTCCATGTTTTCCACCAATCAGAGTTGAGGTCAAAATAACAAACCCAAGATGACTACAGCCACGCCAGCCCAAGGCGCAGTCTCCAGGATAATGACGTTCACGCCTTCCAAAGAGGAGTTCAAGGACTTCAGCCGGTACATTGCCTATATGGAGTCACAAGGAGCACACAAAGCTGGAATGGCAAAAGTAAGTAGGGTCTACTGTATTTTGTTAGGTTACGATGATACAATGAGTTTTGATTGATCTGATATTTTTCCTTAAATGTGCTATATGCATAATAACATTAAGTTAGGATAACCGTACTGTTGGCTGAGTAGTTAATAATCTGTAGTTCATAGCAGTGTTGTAGTAAGACCACCTAAACCAAGACCAAGTCTTTACCAAGACCAGAGTGTATAGCAACCGAGAAGACCAAGACCAAAGGCAGGGCAAGACGGAGTCAAGACAAGAGCAACCAGACTACTGAAACACACAGTATATACACACAACTAGCTAATATGTATAGCTAATATTTGCTAAATCACTTTAGTTGAGGGGTAAAGAGATTTCTTAAGGGTTTTGGTAAAGAGGCAGATAGTCTCTCTTTGCCAGACCCTCCTCCAAAGTGCGCTGAATG
>NC_045741.1:31654174-31656043 GCF_008692095.1 Etheostoma spectabile
TCTGGCTACTCCACATAGCATTAGGGGATGGATGGAAAACGAGCTTGGGTTTTTTGGCATTTCTTCAAATTAATCACAATCGTCATGTTCTTCCTTTTTGCAGGTCATCCCACCGAAAAGCTGGAAACCTAGACGGACGTACGATGATATCGATGACCTGGTGATTCCCGCTCCCATTCAGCAGGTGGTGACGGGCCAATCAGGACTGTTCACACAGTACAACATCCAGAAGAAGCCAATGGCGGTCCACGAGTTCCGCAAGACCTCCAACCTGGATAAGTCAGTTTACATAGTCAAACTATGAACCGCAGTGGATTGATGAATATTTTTCACACAATGAATTAGGGCTGGGAAATATACCAATATTACATCAATGTATTGGACTAAATATTGTCTTAGATTTTGTATAATGTTTTTCTTAATATGGCATAAGTATTGTCTTGTGCTGGTTTTACTGGCTGCATTACAGTAAAGTGATGTCATTTCGTGAACTTACCAGACTGTTCTAGCAGTTGACTTTACTCAGTTAGTCAATATATGCACATTATTATATATCTAAAATCTAATTGGTAAAAACACCAATTGTCAGCGCTACAATAATGTTCCAATATGGACATTAAGTTATTTGGTCAAGAACATTGTGATATCTGATGTTCTCCATATCGCCCAGCCCTACAATGAATTAAGGCGGGACGAAATTAAATATCCCAGTTTCTTGACCTCAGGGATATTGTAGGGTGCTTTCACAAAATACTTTCCCAATGAGATTTTAGATAAATAATCATCAGTAATATGTATTCAATTACTATATCGGTAAATGCAAATACTTGAACCGTCTGGAAAGTTACTTTACTGTAATGCAGCCTTTAAAACCAGAAAAACACAAGATTACGAAAATCAAAATTCCGTCAAAATCCAAGACGATATCTAGTCTCATATTGATTGATATATTGCCCAGCTCTACAATAAATATATGATTATTATATATTATAATATCGACAACCTGTACTATACGTGATTTACGTAAGCCTATTATTTAAAATATCAAACAAGTTCTCCTCTTGGATTTCTCATTGTAGGTTCTGCCATCCCCGATACGTGGATTTTGACGAGTTGGAGAGGAAGTTTTGGAAGAACCTGACCTTCAACCACCCCCTTTATGGGGCTGACGTCAGCGGAACACTGTATGATTCAGTGAGTGGTAATCTATATCTACGACGTTTCAATAACAAGATTAATCCGGAGCTGCCGGAAATTCCGCCGTGTCCCTCATTTTCGGCCGAATGTCCATTGTCTTCCTCTATCTTCGTGTCGTCTAATCATCTCGAATCCTATCTGTAATAATTGTTGCCATGGTTTTATAAAATCCTGTTTTATTGTTACATATACATGTAGAACAGTGAAACCTTTGGGATGAACTATATCTGTGGATGGTTGCCTTAGTGACTACCTGTAGGCCAGTAAGTCATCAGTTTTTTTTTTCCACAAATATGCTAATGTACTGTATATTTGCTATTAACATGTTAGATTCATGTTTAGACATAAAAGATTTTTACTGCTCTCTGTTAAACGCGCTATAAACGGCGTTAACGCAAACCCATTTTAACGGCATACATTTTTAATCGCAAAATTAACGTTTTTTTGGCCTAGCAAACTTTAGTAGTTACTGTCAAGCCGTTTGGGCTTGTGAGTTGGCCAAAGAGTAGTAACGTTGCTGTCAGTTAAACGTGTTTTTAACGGCGTTTTCACATGCTGTTGCAACAACTGGTAACGTTCAAAAAACTACAACACCACACCGGATCTAGCTAGACCGGAAACAAGACAACAGGCACGTCGCACACACCGTTTGGGCTTGCGAGCCGGCCAAAG
>NC_045741.1:31656053-31656165 GCF_008692095.1 Etheostoma spectabile
TTACGTTTTGAGTGGATGGCGAGCGTGCAACATCAAAATGGACGCCGACAAGATTCCAAATGGAAAGTTTACTTTTTAAAAGTTCCCAAATGTTCCATTGACGAGACCAAAG
>NC_045741.1:31656175-31656356 GCF_008692095.1 Etheostoma spectabile
TCTGTGTGTGTTGTCGTTGTGAACTGAGCTATCGTCGCAGCACGGCCAGTCTGAAATACCACTTGATGGCCAGGCACACAGCTGATGCCATTAAAAATAATTGGACAAAAAGAAATAAAGGGACATTTAGAATGGTTAAAAATGTGTGATGAATTACGAGTTAACTATGACATTAATGCGA
>NC_045741.1:31656366-31657134 GCF_008692095.1 Etheostoma spectabile
TTAAATATTTTAATCGTTTGACAGCACTAATTATTTTTAAATGTTCAAACAATTAACAATTATTTGGTAGCCCCCCTGCAGTAGCTCGGAGGACCCCTAGGGGTCCTGCACCCCCTTTTGAAGATCTGATAGAGTGAATGAAATTAACCACATAGAAGTCAAACACAACTACCAAATGGCAAACACACTATGTAGTGCGCTATTTCCATGATAGGGATCCAGCACAGCTAAAGACTTTTTATAGCGTGATCAACCTCATTCCAGACCTTACAGCCTCTGCTGAATCCCTCCTTTCGCAGGATGTGGCTGAATGGAACATCGGTCGCCTCAACACCATTCTAGACACCGTGGAGAACGAGAGCGGGATCAAGATCAAAGGCGTCAACACGCCGTACCTTTACTTTGGGATGTGGAAGAGCGCCTTCGCGTGGCACACGGAGGACATGGATCTGTACAGCATCAACTACCTGCACTTTGGAGAGCCAAAGTCCTGGTACAGTCACTGCCCCCCTTCCGTGCACAATGCAGGCTTTTTTCAGCTTCTCACTGCTTCACATGTATTGGCCGCATGTGTTTTAATTGCCTTAGCGTCAAAAAATATAAAATGGAACTGTCAATAATCCTAGTTTATCAGTGCAGACGTATAGAGATGTACAGATTCAGTGCGCGTGCCAATGTGATGTCAAAGTGACGTACAGTGGACATCGAAAGTTTGGCACCGCAGGTAAAATTTTTTATTAATGTGCATAAAGAAGCCAAGAAAAGATG
>NC_045741.1:31657144-31681086 GCF_008692095.1 Etheostoma spectabile
AAATCTCCTAAAGGCATCAAATGACAGATTAGACATTCGTTTAATATGCTTATCTCAAGTTCCAGTCACTTAGTCACCCGATATGGCTAACTGCTAAGCTAAAGTCGTTAACGGCGAAGCTAAAGTACGGTAGCGTTAGCTACCAAGCGTTCAAAAACTGTTATTTAACGAAAGTCGCTAAAAAATGTAAAGAAATAAAATCTAACTTTTTGTGACATAATAGACAAATGCCTAATCTGTCATTTGATGGCTTTTGGAGATTTTTTTCCATCTTTTCTTGGCTTCTTTATGCACATAAATAAAAGATTTTACCTGGGGTGGCCAAACTTTCGAGCCCCAGTGTAGCTCTCGCTGGCGCACCAGGATTTTGGGTGCGCGACAAAGCGGAAACAGGAAGCCTGAACGAGCTCAAGGGTAACCAGGAGAAGGCTGCAACTAGTGTCACGACCACCACACGCGAGTATAAACAGTTACAGCGCTCTCATGACGTCACATTTGCGCACGCCAGCTCGGCTGCGGCTACTGTATAACGCCCTAAAGTCGCTTGGATCCGCAGGGTCTCACTGCGCTCCTAATCTGACTAGACAGGCGTGCAATTCTCCGAGAGTATTGGTGGGTGTCCATATAAGCATTGTTTTTACGGATGGGATCGCTCAGCTTCCCAGCATTGCATGCAAGTGAGCTCGCCACCAGTTTTCTCTTCACTTTGACCACTGACTAGCAAAGAAAACCCTCCTACAACCGCCATGGCTGCAGCTGATTGGACAAATGCATCACGTGGGGTTGGCTGCTCCCGAATTTCAAAACCAACCATAATGGCGGCTTGTTTAGAATACAATCTCGTATTATACAAAACTGGACTATAGTTCACTGGAATGTGTTTCTGAAAACATTTTAAGCGAGAACTAGACAATGCAGTTGCTGAATCTGTTTTCATTTTAGATAGTCAACAGTTTAAAAGATTTTTTACAGCTTTTGAGAGGCGCCGAGCCGGCCGCTTCTCATTTGCGTAAAGTTGAATACAGCGCTACCAGGATGCATTGCACGGCTGCTCCCATAGAAATGAATGGGAAGTGGGGAAATGACGCTGACAATGGACACACACCATCAAATTGCCCGCTCGCTTCTCGTAGAAAATAGATGGCGCGACAACAGCTCCCTGTCCAGACAATTTACCCAAAATACCCTAGAAAGTAATAGCGGAAAAAAACAATTACAATCAGAAATACAATCTATATGTATATGTATAGATTAGCACAATCAATTACTACTGATATATATTTTATTATTATTTTAAATGAAAACTGTGTACATATTCAACAATTCCGTGTTTACATGTGTCTGTAGTTTTTATTTACCGTGAGAGAACATGGCAAAATGAAAAAATCAAATTGGGGAAAAAACGTTTTTTCTTTCATGTAAATAAGCGTCGTGTTTGCTGGAGGACACAAATAGAAACGAAAGAAACAAATCTGGTTTCACTACCAGTTCCAGATGTGTAGAGATTCATTCAGATACACTAAAACATTTTTAATGGAAGATTCAAAAAAATAAAAATAAACATCAAGAGCAAGCTTTTTTCCTTATCTAGATCTTTGTGGTTTCGCTAATTGTTGATGAATATATTGGTGTTCCCAGCCTTGAATTACTACGGTAACTCTGCAATGAATGATGACATTGCTGAGAGCCTGTGGTTAGGCTCCATTCTCTACAACATGTGGCCACCATCAGGGAGCAAATATCTGTTTTTCCCTGCTGTCAATATCATAGCCGTAATCATGTTTGATACATGTGTTTGTGGTGCTCTGCAGGTACGTTGTTCCACCGGAGCACGGGAAAAGACTGGAACGACTTGCTAAGGGTATGTGATGGCTTCTTTCTCCATAGATTTAAATGTGTCACAACAGGCGTGGATCCCCTATGAGAATGGATCAGTTATTAGATACATTTTTACCACTGGGTCCAACAACTCACTGTAGCTTGTCATGCTCAGTGGTTTTAAAGAGGAAGTCACAACTGCTTTCGGTCTACCTCCACACTGTAAGGAAAGCACCTCTAAAACCACAACAGCAATTATGTTCACATGTCCATAACTTAAAATACATAAACACCAGGGCTGATACGCGATCAATTAACTCATGTCAAAGTGTTCTCAGTTCTGCTGCTTTCAGTGTTCTGCTAAAATACAACAAACTGCTTGTTGAATTTTTCATTAACCAAATTTGAAATAAAAATGTAATTGAATATAAAAGGCAGCACTAAAAAAAGAATGACATTATTATACATTGTACATTTTCCTTTCAACTCTCACACAAAACCTCTCTGTGCAGGGTTCAACATTAAGGTTTTTTTTTGGCATTAAGAATTTTTTAAGAAAGTAGAGAGAAAAAAAATAATTCTACTTGCCCAAAGTAGATTTTTACAGGCCCCCTATGCAATGTTTTTTTTTCTTTTCTGTTTTTACTCGAGAAAAAAAAAATCGGGAAACAGTTGAAGAAAAAAAGCAAAGTCGGAAGAAAAAAGCTTTTTTTTTTTCTAAATAAATAAATAAAAATTCCAAAATGTAAACAAAAAGGTAGAAAGGAAATGTTGAAAAAAAGCCAAACGTTGAAAGCATCAAAAGAGTAAAACAAATCCCATCAAAAGCATCAAGCGCCATCGCAAATCTTGATTGGCCAACGGCACATTCAATTAAAACGATGATGATACGATGATGCCGAAACAGGTAAGCGGGTTGTTACTTTCCCCGGGCCATCTATCCTTGTTGAACCCTGGAGGGTTTTTCGCGACATGTTTATTGTGCCAATTGATATCCCGATGAGGATAAAAAAAACAACGATATATTGTGCAGCGCTAATTAACACTGATGTTGTCGATGTTTTCATGTATTTGCAGGCTTCTTTCCAGGGAATGCTCAGAGCTGTGAAGCCTTCTTGCGCCACAAGATGACTTTAATTTCCCCCTCAATCCTGAAGAAATATGGCATACCGTTTGAGAAGGTGAGCTTTCATTCAATTTGTGTTGACCTCAAGTCTTTAACAAAGAGGCAGAAAATACACCTAATGATAGTGGTAGTGATGACAAGAAACGATGGTGGAAAGCTTGAAATGAAATTGTGTTCTGGTGTTCTGTGTCATTTTCAGGTCACGCAGGAGGCCGGCCAGTTCATTGTGACGTTCCCGTTTGGTTACCACGCCGGTTTCAACCATGGCTTCAACTGTGCCGAGTCCACCAACTTTGCCACCCAGCGATGGATTGATTACGGCAAACAGGCGACGCTGGTATGCAAGACATTCATTTATTTCATTTAAAAGCCTCATATAAGAATGACTTTCCCTCCCATGGAGTCCGTTCATTCGCATTTGGAGATCAATTCTGTTTGACTGGCAAAGGATGGCTGCGAGCGGAAACAACAACAGCTAAGTGATAGGGCTGCTCGATTATGGGAGAAATCCTAATCATGAATATTTTGATCAATATTGCAATCATGATCATTTAACACAGTTACTCATTGACTTTTGGAAAGATTTTACCATTTTGTTATTGTAAAAAAAAAAAAAACTCATTAGCTCTTTAATGTATTTTCGTGTGTACTTTGTCCACAGCAATCCCACCAATCAATCCCAAAACCAGTCCCAGTTAGGGCTGGGTATCAATCAAAGATTTTCGATACCGGTACCAATACCGATACCTTTACTTCGATCGGTTCCTGACGATACCTTTTTCATTACCGTTTTATAATATCAATTCTGAGAAAAAGAAAATTACACAACATAATAAGTTCAAATCTTGAGTTTTATTTTTAGCTCAGATTTTTCCATTCAAAGTACTTCTCTCATATATACATATACATATTATACATATATAATATATATAAATATAATATATTTATATATATATATATATAATATATATATACATCAAGTCAGAGGCTACTGTGAGGGATAAATAATAACAGTGAAGATAAGGTTACTGTTTAACCAGCTGACCCAATGGATAGCATATTTTTACAAACATGGACAAAGTATGTCTGTAATGTTAGCTTTTGATTTAGCTAGCTACGCAGCAATAAAATAAGGCTACACGCTAACTCAGCACGATGCACGTGTTATTGCAGTAACGCTAATAACATAAACTTGCCTGTTGAAATCCCAGACACCGGCCGTCCTCGTACTCTTTGATGAGGCGGATTCCGGTGGTGGATATTTTGAATCACTCGGAGTCGGCTCTGGTTTTGCATGCCCACGCGGCTGAGAGGGAGGCTGTGCGGGCTGCGGTCCGCTCTTCTTGCAGTCAAACACTGTGCAACTTTCCGCTCTTAAATTGATCCCGTGCACTATCAGGTGCTTCATCAAATTAGTCGTGTTGCCAGCCTTAGCGACAATGTCTTTTTTGCATATATTGCATTTCGCACTGTTGGCGTCAATCTTAATAAAGTGAAGCCACACTTTTGATCTAGGTGGCATTTTTAAGCGGTACAACGATGCTCGCAACCAGTTCACAACAGATACACGTGAACCCCGTCTGTCGGCGTAACCACGTATGTATTTTTCCTGGGTGACGCAATCACGTTTAACGTTACAGCCAATCACCGAAACTTGGCACCGAAAGACGAGGCATAATTTGATACTGTGTAAAACCGAAACATTTCGGCCGGTACCATAAAAAAAACGAAGTTCGGTACCCAGCCCTAGTCCCAGTTAGAAGTGAAATGCCGTAAACACATTCTTTGTAAAACTTGAGTCATTCCCAGGAATAGCCGAGCAGGAGTGCCTTGTTGTTTGATCTACATTTTCTTCAAAATTTGACATCTTTTAGGATGTAGCTTGCTAGTTCCAAGTTTGTTTGTTTTTTTGGCAATTACCCTGGAAATGAAGTGTTCTCAATTGAACTATGGTCCAGCTAACTTTCAATAGCTTGACTCTTTCAGGTTTTAGTTGCTCTGACAACTGTTCCAGATCATTTTTAAACCAGCTTTGAAGCACCATAAAATCCCCTAGTCAAATCGCTAACATTATAATCTTATATGGATAACTCCTGCTGATTTATTGACACTTCCAATGATCACCTGGTGGATTTAATAGTAGATTATCTTAAGATCAGGTATCTGTCAACGCACCACATAGAGTCAGACTGGACGCACACAGAGACCCTTCCTTACATATGGTCTTGGTCCTGTTATTTGGCGTCCGACTTTGTCCATTTGTCTGCTTGACAATCCCATTTTGCAACAATAGAATTGAAGTGAAATGAACAAACAGAGAAATGTATTGTGATGATACCATATTGGGAGGTGTCTGCTAATTCCCACCCCTACTATCAACCTCCAGAGTGAATGCAACTGTTCTCGAAGTTTTTGTTTCGCATTGCTCAGACAACCATGGGTCAAACCTAGACTGAAGCGTTGATATGTGTATTCCCTCCAGTGTTCGTGCCGGCAGGACATGGTGAAGATCTCCATGGATGTGTTTGTACGCAAATTTCAGCCCGACCGTTACAAACTGTGGAAGGCAGGGAAAGACAACGCTCCCATTGACCACTCCAAACCCACACCAGAGGCGGCTGTGTTCCTGAAAGAAGACAAGAGCGAGCCTTCAAAAGAGACTCCCAGTGAAGCTGGATCTGAGGAGCACACCACCCCTGTCCAAGAGGACAAAAGGTCTGGGTTTACAACAACAACAACAACTGATTTACTTCATTATAGCCGTATTCAAACTATTTTTTGGCACGTCTTTATCACAACCCATGTTACATGAGTATTTAAACCGCTCAATTGCTTTGTTTTCAGTTCAGTTTTAAGATTTGTGATCACTGAGGCTACATTTACATTGCTATGTTTTGGTTTCTAAGGAGAGTTTTTAGCTCCAGCAGAAGAGCTAATCTTCGTTTAAACTCACACGCCCAAACCTCATATCTCATCCACATTCTGGTATACTTGGCATAAACAGGAGGCAGCGTGTAGACTCCTCCTGTTGCTTGTAGTTGCCATGGTAACATTAGTAGCTCATACCTCTTTCACACCACCTACCAGGGTCGGGCTAGGGTTGTCTGATCAGGGTTCAACCCTCCTTTTGGAAACCAAGCCGACCTACATGGGTATATCCTGGTCATGACAATTCAGAGATCACCTGGGTCAACCCGGGACCACTGCATAACAATTAAGTTAAGTGCTAGAAATGGGCGGGGCTTTCACATCATATTCAGTGAGCAGATAACATCACACCAGTCCATCTGTATACCAGCAAGACTAATGTATTGTAGTTCCTTGAATCTGTCATTGTACAGTAGGGAGAGGTAAATAAAGCTTAATTTATGATTGTTTCACAGTGATTACGTTCTAAAGCACCAATAAATAACCATCAAACACTTGCTTAGCTGGACAAGGAAGTAGGCTACTTTAGTATTGTTTTTGGAATATTTCAAGATGAAGGGAGAGCATTTCTCTTGGTTTGATTTCATTAAAAGTGAAGTTTGGCTTTGCTGTTGGCTTCAGGACTCATTTTTAGAAAAGATAGAGAGAAAAAAGAGCGATTCCGCCACACTGAACTGCTGCAGGGTGCCAGAGAGGGAGTAAGAGCGGCGGTTAAACAAAACTTATTTTCATATGAATATTCATTCTATACAATATTGTAGTGTTGTAGTCCTTCATATGAATATGAAGGAGAACAATATAAAAACATCCAGTAAAAAAAACATTCATTAAAATTTGTTTGTGAAAATTACTGCATATGTCAAAATCTGACAAACTCAGATTTAAACTTATACATTTTTTTAAAATCATGCATGGAATTGTACATTAAAAAATTGTTGCATGGCTAATCGGTTTAGAATTGAATCGTTGGTCTCTGAATCGGAATCGAATCTTGAGCTGCCTGGAGATTGCCACCCCTATCGTTCAGTACAGTGGTAGGAGAAGTACTCAGCTCTTATACTTAAGTAAAAATAGCAATACTGCAGCATAAAAATACAAAAAGAGTAAAAGTCTTTCAAATTCTTACTTACGTAAAAGTACAAAAAGTATTTGCATCAAAACATGCTTAAAGTACTGAAAGGAAAAGTGCTCATTATGCAGAATGTTTCCCTGTGAGTCCTGTCTGACATGTCTTTCTGTCTAATGTCTCCCATGCATCAGTCCAAAGCCTCAGACTGGGACAAAGCGTCAGCTGGAAGCCATCCGAGCGTCTGAAGACATCAAACCTGAGCTGACTATGAAGGAGACTGAGGAGGTGGAGCCAAAGAAGGCCAAGCTGTCACGCAAGGAGTCTCCTGCTAAAGTCCCTGTCAAGCCAGATAAAGGTACAGTACATTTTGTAGAGATCTTATGTTTGTTTTTAGGTTTTGTGTCGCCTGACAAGCCAGACCCACATCAAGATGTTGGGTCTGGGAACTCGCCATAGGCAGATTTCAATGCGAGGGGCGGGATAAACGCTTGTCTTTCAAATTCCCTCTGCACTCAATAGGATAGGGATACAACCAACCAGAACAACGCTGGTTAATAGATTAAACTTTTGCCAAATCCAGTTGGCAAAACTCCAAACACATTTTCCTTTTTTAAGAATGACTTTACTCCAAGTTTTCCAGAGTCACAGCCAAGGCCAATTTGAAAAACAATCTTCTTTGTTTTCAAGTAGCAGGGAATTCACACCAAACCGTCGCAACTCTGCTGTCCTTATGTTAAGCCCGCCCATTGACTCTATACACGATGTGATTGGCCTGACTAGAATTTGTTTTTTCCAGCTCGCGAGCCAACGGAGAGTTGCTAGACGGACCCAAACTACATTTGCTGCCGCTAGGGCGTGTCTAGGTTTTGTGCTAAGTGCATCTTTTGGAGTTACCTGAACTCCAACCAGATCATTGTACTCCTAATTACAGTTGGCGCCCGAACAACAATGGCGACCCCTGTTGATGCTGTAGACGCCGTGAGAAATAGTATAAATAGGCAACGTAAAGTAATTCCACACATTGTAATCAAAACAATACACATACGGTTGTGTACTACTACAGGTTATGTTTATTAAATATAGCCCAAAACATGTCGCAGACTAGAAATTGCTAGTATCAGCTAACGATGGCTAACGTCAACGTTAGGTAGCCGCTAGCTAACGCTAACGCTAGCTAAAAGTGTTTGTGGTGACTTTGCCTGGAACGAAACCAAGTCGTGAATTGTGACTTAAAGTCGTAACTTATGGGAACAAACTGTGTCTGGAAATGCTATCCTGTACCCTAACTCAGTTTGTGCGTGTTACCGTGTTCTGCCTTAGGTTTCTTGAGGGCTTTTGAGAATTTCTGTTAAGACAACCCTTTTTTTTCCTCTTAAAAAAAAATAAAACATTGACTCAAGATGTCTATCCACATGATAAAGAATGTTGATAGGCTCATGAACTCATTTTTTTCCCTTCTGCTTTGAGCTCTGTAACGCAGATAGGCCACACCCACCTTAGTCAAGCGGAAAATGAATAGTATCATCACTATATTGTTCTTTCAGACACAGTGAAAGTCAAGACGGAGCCTAAGAAGGAGAAAGAGACCAAGCCTCAGACTAAATCCCAATTCAAAGCCAGCGCAAAGAAAACTTCACACCGAAAAAGCACGTCGAGAAAAGAGAAGAACGGTGTGTCGGCCTCCGCCGTCTGTCCGCCCGAGCCTGTGGCTCTGTGCTCTGAGGAGGAAGCTCCGCTGGGCAACAGCTGCAGCCCAGCGGAGCCGCACAAAGTTTTCCAGAGGACGCTGAGCCCCGCGGACGTCCTGCACGTTCACAGCTACGCCAAAGGAGACTACGGAGAGGGAGAAGCCCCGCCTAAGGAGGAGAAGAAGAGTGAAGGCAGTGACACGGAGACGGAGAAAGACAACAGACATGTTAGCAAAGCAGTGAGTGGACACAAATGGTACACACACCTAATGAGGGCTGGGTATGGCTAAAACAAAAATCTGTGACTTTGATACCAGTTCATAAATGATACATTTTATCG
Source organism: Etheostoma spectabile (assembly GCF_008692095.1). Classification (NCBI taxonomy): domain Eukaryota; kingdom Metazoa; phylum Chordata; class Actinopteri; order Perciformes; family Percidae; genus Etheostoma; species Etheostoma spectabile. Next base: position 31,666,114 of record NC_045741.1, read on the forward strand.
ATATGAATTTAGATACAGTAGATAGATAGATAGATAGATAGATAGATAGATAGGAAATAATAAACACTCAACTACTATTCTCAAACTTCAAAGACAATGTAAAAAAAAAAAAAAAAGTACAACTAGAGAATAAAAATATACAACCAGCTTACAGTACATACATATATGAAAAATATATAGTGTTAGTAAACATCAGTGTGCAATTTGGGCATAGTGCTTGTTTTCTGAACCAAAAAGACATTATGGCACACATCTTTTTATTTATTATTTAGCTCCTACTACCTGAGCCTTGTCTCTGTGTAACTTAGAGTTTGTCCTGCCTGCCTCTACGCATGTAATGCTAAACAGCCAATCACAAGCACGTTGATTTCTTGGTTGAAGCATGCTGTGTGCTTATTGGCTCACTGACTCTGATGAGATTAACTCCTTGGGTATTGAAATAGGGTATTGAATGACGAGGCAGTTTTTGATACTAAGGAGGCAATTCGACCAATGCCTTAAAAGTATTGAATTTGTTACCTAGCGCTACATCTAATAATGTACTTCACATGTTAATGGACCATAATAGTGTTTAACTCTTAAGTTGTGCGCACTTTACAGTAGGCCCGCACAATTATTTGTTATAAAATCGCGATCTCTATTTAATTTTTAAATAACTTTGATTTATAAAACAAAAAACATACTTTGATTTTCATTTAGTTTTTTTTTTTTACTTTCACAAAAAATAGAAAAAAAACTACATACATAATGGTTATACAGCATCTGACATTGTAACATTTAGTAAATTAAGTAATAGAAGAAAGACAGAGGCTATATGAGAATATATGCAATAACCAAAGTAGTTCAGTGCTTCCTGTCTCATGGTACCGTCAAAAGTATAAATAGAAAACAAAGCAATACAACAAGAACAACCACAGACACCCTCACAACAAATGGCCAGAGCTGAGAATCAAACCGTTATTCAGTCCAAAAAAATAAAACCATCTAAATACATAAAAGCCTGTTTCGTGTGTTGGTCACTTAGGTCTCACCAAGTAAAGCCAAAAATGGTTTCCACGCTTTCTCAGAATAATTTGGTGCATCCCCTCTGCTAAGGCGAATCTGTTCCATCCTAGAAACACAATCCATTTCGTTGAGCCACAACTTAAAGCATCTTCTGTGAGTTTTGAACAGACTGTATGAAATAGGATTTTAAATAATGCTCTCCCTTCTCTTCATTGAAGCCTTCATTAAGCCTAGGCTTGTGGTGATGTGCAAAATGCTATAGCTAGGGTAAATCGAGACCTCTAGCTAGACTATCTGTCCAATATGAGTTTTCTGTTGTACGACTGAAACAACCTTTGAACATACACAAAATCCACCAAAACAAGGTTAGTTTGAGCTTGTTTTGCAGAGGCACCGCAGCTTTTCTCCTGTGCTCAGCATCACCCAAGGCAGTTGTGATTGGTTTAAAGAAATGCCAGTAAACCAGAGCATGTATTCCTCCCATCCCGAAGGCTACGTGGAGTAGCCAGGCCCACCTTAGTAGTCTTGTTTTGCCACACCCTCCTCCAAAGCGCACTGGAGGTGAGTCTGGCTACTCCAAACCAGCTTTAAAAGTGAATCAGTAAAATCTTAAAACCATTTATCAAGCGAACGGGGAGCAAACGGCGAGAAGCCAGGTTTGGGGTGATGTGACGTTGTCTATTAAAACCAGTTAAAAGCCTTTCTGCTGCGTTCTGAACCAGTTGGAAGCGAGAGAGTGATCTTTGATTAAAGGATTTTAAAAAAAAAGCACATAAAGGATTTTATGGTGTCCTGAAAAGATTGTCCCGTCTGGATTGTGTGTGTGTGTGTGTGTGTGTGTGTGTGTGTGTGTGTGTGTGTGTGTGTGTGTGTGTGTGTGTGTGTGTGTGTGTGTGTGTGTGTGTGTGTGTGTGTGTGTGTGTGTGTGTGTGTGTGTGTGTGTGTGTGTGTGTCCCAGCAGGTGGCAGAAGAGTTGGCTGCAGATGAAGAGCTGGAGAGTGATCTAGGGCAGCTGCCAGGCCACCATCCGCTCATAAAGGACGGCATGAGTGATGAAGGTCTGTCACATCTGCTGCAGCAACTTCACTGGGATGCCTCACCAACACATTTTCAATTGGCTGAATATAAAAACCCAAGTTTTGCTATTTTGCACACACAGGTAGTACATTACAACTTTTGTTTAACAAGTCCCCCCTCGCTGACCCAAGCAATAATATGCATATGAACACAAGAATTGCACCTTTGCTATCACCCCCCCAAAACACACCTCAGTTCTTTCCCCTTCTGGGTTATACCACTTGTTTTTATTTAAGGTATCCTGTAGTGATAGATCGATTTTATCGGCCGGCTGATATATCGGGCCGATATTTGCGTTTGCACGTGTATAGTCATTCGTTTGCTGTGTTTTCCCCGGCATTATTTACAGACAGGCAACCAAAGGCAGCTCTGTGTTGGAGACACTTCAGTTAAGATGCAGACCATGCACTGCCCCTCCATCACCAGCACCACGGCGGTCTTAAATTACAAACCAAGCACTTTATTTCAATGGCTACTTTTCAGGTGTATTGTTTTCTCAAATTATTTAAATGTGTTGACAAAGGACATTTTCTGATGGCCTGATTTATATCTGTCTTATATTTGTCAGCAAGCAATGCGTCATCAAGGCTGTGTTGTAGATGTTGATGAAAGCCTTTTAGCCTTGCACAGTTAACCATATGCAGTGCACCATCCATATGATGCACATTGCACACAGAATTTGGGTGATATGAATGTCAGATGATGCAGAAGTGACACTGATCTGTGTTTTGTTATTTTAGATTCCGGTATCAGCACTAAAAAATCCTTATCGGTCTATCCTTGGTATCCTGTCCCACATTGTCCCTGTGTAGAAGCTTCTCTATGTTTCCTCTTTTTATATATTGGTCAAACAGTTATATATTTTGATACATATGGTATTCTCTCCATGGACATACTTTGCGCCATATTCTTGATCCAAGCACCAATTGTAGGCGTCTTTATTTTCTTCAAGATGAGAGCTATAGTCCTTTTTGCCTGCAGTATAGCAAACTTAAACAAATGCCCAATTTATAGAAATGGTCTTTAGGTCAAATTAGCATTCGGTCTCTTGAGCAAATATCCACCTGCTAGTTATTTGAGCCGCATGTGTATGCTAACTTTGCCGTTGTTCTTGTTTGTTCCTCAGAGGCTCCAGAGGAGGCCGCCTCAGTAGAAGAAGGTGTCCTGGAAGGAGAGAGCTGGGCTAAACCTCTGGCCCACCTGTGGCAGAACAGACCTCCAAACCTGAAGAAAGAGAGAGAATACAACCAGCTCATGGAATCCAAACCTCCATACTGCTCCATCTGCAGGCTGTTTCACACCTACCAGCAGGTAACCGGTCCACTCACCAGTCATTACCAGTCAGCTATAGACAGGTGTTTTTCAGCTTTTGTGACTTTAGCAAGCTACACGTAACAGTATAAAAACTGCAGTAGTGTAGAAACAATAAAAACACTGCAGTAGCCAATCATTGTCCGTGTGATGTGATACTGAGCCAAAATAAAGGTAAAGGTACTTTTACACACATGCATGTAGCAAAATTTATTCTCTGCATTTAACCCGTCCCTCAAGGGAGCAGTGGGCAGCCAGTTACAGCGTGCGGAGACCAACTACAGATCTGAGCCAGTGCCTCAAGATAAAATGTCATGGAGGCATAGTTCTGCCATTTAAAAAACAAAAATCTGGGTTGAGTGTATAAAATATTCCTTTTGCTTTCAAAGATTCTCTATACTACCCTCTACACTACTATAATAACCCCCCCCCCCCCCCCCCCCCCCTGTTATTTTTGTTGCTATGAACATGCACAGGGTCAAGTGCCATCAACTACCATAGCTTTAGCTCAAGAATCCGAGCAATAATCACTTTGATAATTACAATTTGGCAAAATCAACAACTACCATCATAAGTCCTACCCCTTAAGACCTTAGCTATTATGCGGGTATGTTAGCAATTAATTGCGGTTAAACAAAGAAACAACAATTATGTAATATAGTTGAGAATTAGACAGTTATGTTAGCTTGGAAATCCAAACCCAACTCTGAAAGATTCAGGGTCTGGCATTGAGTAATGAAAGTTGCCCAACTCGATGGGTGGTACCAAGCGTGTATTTGAAAATCTAACCAACACAATTGGATAACACTACAACAAATCAAAACAACACATGGAGTGATGGATCCAGAGGCCCATACACTTAGCTACCAGTGGAGATAACTGGTAGATTAAACTGGTGTCATCTGTTTAACTCGCCTCTGGCCCACCTATATCAGATACACCAATGTGATTGGTGCAGACCAGATACAAGAGCATAGTTAATGAGCAGCATTACTCGATCCCAGATCAACTCACTGAGCAAATTCAAATTGTGCTCTCGCGAGAACTCCAGATTTCCAGGTTACAGTTAGGTTATACATTGTAAATTGAGATCTCACTTGTTGCACAGTGTTGTAAGCTCCATGTTTCTACGTGCTGTGCCTGCCTGTCAGACGGAGTGCGGGAACAGTGGAGACAAGCCTGTCATGGTGGCTGGCGGGCGGATGCGGACCAAACCTCTGATCCCTGAGATGTGTTTCACCACCACCACGGAGGAGGACTCCGAGTGTGAGGAGCAGCCCGTCACGCCTCATCTGGAGGAAGATGGAACCAGCCTCCTCATCAGCTGCTCTCAGTGCAGCATTCGGGTTCACACCAGTCAGTGTACACACACACACACACCCACACACACACACACACACACACACACACGTACTAGGGTTGCACGATATGAGGAAAATGCGATAATGTTGTTGAATATCTCAATAACAATGTGTCTTGCGACAAATTTGCAGATACTAAAGTGTACTCAGTTCTGCATTTTAGCTGCTTTTAGCAAATTGAATTTTAAATAAATGAAAGGAAATTATATACCTTCTCTAATCTCTCTAAATCTAATTGAACAAATTAAACATTGATTATAAAATTGGCGCCAGGAAATAGAGTGAATGCAGTTTTCTACTGATATTGTCTTTCAGCTAACACATTGAGTGTCTTTCTCGATACGTCGCAGCCTTTCGCAATATGTTTTATCGTGGCAGTTGACATTGCAATGACAATAAAAAAATCTATATATTGTGCAGCCCACACACACACACACACACACACACAAACGCACACACATACACACTTTAGCTGAGATTATTTGCTGCATACATGTAACACTGCATGTGTGCACATGATCACAGTGTTGTTAAATAAACCCTGTCGTCCTCACAAGTCTCTTATTTTATTAATCTTTATTCCCCCAAATTTCATATATATGTCATTGGTGCAGAAATGTGTTACTATAGAATTAGACATCAACATTTAATGGCAAATCTTATTCGAAATATTCAAACATATAAATGCTGTTTACATGGCCATATCACATTTGGAAAATCGTCATATTCTGAATAATAGTGGAATATTAGTGTCTATGAAAATGTTTTGACTGAGTCTCTCAACCACTACACCAGTGTGTCAGACTGTGTCTTTGTGTTTTGTATGTTCCAGGCTGTTACGGTGTGGATCCAGCCAGTGTGAGCAAGGAATGGAAATGTGCGCGCTGCAAAGCCAACGCCATGACTGAGGTCAGTTAAGGTGTTGTTTAATCGGAGCCGCAGACCCCTCAGTGACTTAGGCTTTATGTAGTTAGTTCTTTTTTTAAGCATATTTTTTGGGGCTTTACAGCTTTTTATGGCCAAGACAGCTAAGTGAGAGAGAGGAGGAAGACATGCAGGAAATTGTCACAGGTCAGACTCAAACCCTGGACCTCTGCGTCGTGGCACAGACCTCCAAGTATATGTGCGCCTGCTCTACCAGCTGAGCCAACCCGGCCACTTATGTAGTTATTTCTGATGGTCAACTCTCGTGGTCCACAAAAAGGAGGATGGTTGGTACTGTTACTGATCTATGTCTCTTGTTCTTCATAAATCAAATATCCCAAAAAATATATTAAATAATTACCAAATATGAAATAGTAGCAAAATTCTGTATAAAATCTGCCCCTTTTGACAGCAAAGCTCACATTCTTTGCTCGTGCACTTTATTTTCCTCAGTTTACCACATGCTGGTGAGTAATGTGTGTATAGTGTTAATGTGATCTTACTGTTATAACACCACTTGTGAGGTACTCTTGGTGACCCTTAACACCTTGAAGGTTTGTGAAGGACTCAAATATCCAGAGGGATGCTTCAGAGAGCGCATGTATATACTGGTGTCCAGAGGTGTCTCTGCAGAGGCTCACATGTGCAGTTAGTTGTGGAAGTTTTTTTAAAGATGCTGACACACCAAGAAGATTGTCGACTCTGGGTCCAGTCCCGGCAGAGAGTGAAGCAGCGGGACTCTAGGTTCAATGCTAACTGTCGCTGGCTGATTTGGGAACCGGTTTTCCCTTTTTGAATAGATTAGAAAAGAAATGTGTTGTCGGGGCTGAACGTAGCCCAGGTGTGTCAGGGCTATTCAGTCTTAACTTCTCAGGTTTAGCTTTCTGCTAGAGCCTGTGACATCCTCAGTAGCAGGATCATTTGATGCATTACCACATCCTTAAAAGTTTTAATGAGACGGCTGTCGCTGGTACAGAAATCCGTTGTAAACACAGCATTTGGTAAACTGAACAATGATGGATGGATGGATGGATGGATGGATGGATGGATACTTTATTCATCCCGAGGGAAATTTTAGCATATAATAATGTAGTTAGTAGTATTAGTAGTAGTAGCTTAGACCATAAGCTAACCATAACACAACACAACACACACCACCACCACCACACACCACACACACACCCACACACACACCCCATAATCTCACATGCATAAGATCACTCACAAAAATGTAAAGACTTAAAATTTTGAAGTGATTCAAAGATCTGGTATGGACGACCAGTGATGCAATGACCATGATATGGTGCTATGGTAGAGTGTGAGCAGTGCTGGTAGTGCAGAAGTGGACAGTGCAGTGCTTGTGCAATAGCTTATTATTAAAAATTAACTATGACTATGAAAAGACAAGAATGGAAACATGATAGAATTGCTTGACAAACCAGAAAATAAATACTATTCTTAAAATCAATACTGACTATGACTATGTAGACTATGTAGATGTGATGGCCACAGTCCAAATTATGTAGGAGAGCAAATATAGCCTAAGATAGTCAGGTGTACAGCAGACAATGTAATAGTAAGGGCTGAGAGAGTCCATTTCTCCCCTCCTACATCCTCCTCTTTTTGTTGAGGAGATCCAAGGCGTATTATTTGAAAAGCAGTTTGTGTGGGAACTACAATGCCCATATAGAAATTCAGGTAGTCAGTAGTACAGTCTGTGAGCCCTCAATGTCATCACCATATGATTCCTCCAGTAAATTCCAGTCTGTCGACTTAAAGCAGTCCTTCAGGGCCTCCTCTGCCTCAGGAGACCATTTCCTGAAGGAGCTTGTGGTGGTTGGTTGTCTGCAGACAAGTAGGACATATGGTTGTAGGAAGACCAGGTTGTAATCTGATCTCCTCAGCAGTGGCAGTGTATGCATCTCTGACATTTGCATACATGAAATTGATTGTTCTGTTCTTCTGTGTACGGCAATATACAAACTGATAAAAAGCAGATAGGGTTGAGTCCTGTGCTACATGATTGAAGTCCCCTGAAATTGCAATGAAGGCTTCAGGGTGCTGGGCCAGGAGCCTCGCACTAACTGAATGGATGACGTCACATGCGGTTTCAGCTAGCTCGTTATAGGCATGTAATACGGACTGAGACTCCCCGCTAACAGTTCAGAGTCTGGGAAGCAGATACTTTCCTTCACCGTCACTTGTCCTGGGTTGCACCATTTAATGTTGACAAAGAGTGCGAGCCCACCCATCTTTGTTTTGGGTCTTTGTCCGCCCTCACAGCTGAAAAGATGGGTAGGTCCATGTCAGCGTCTGGGATTTTGCTTGTGGGCCATGTCTCTGTGAAGCACAGAAGGCTGCACTCCCTGAATACCTTCACGTTTTTCACCAGGGCAGCACTCCCTGAATACCTTCACTTTCCCCATCTTTCCCCATCACACACGAAGGAATAGACGGCTTGAACCTCCATCGCTTCTCCATGAGCCTAGCCTTGACCTTAGCTCCAGCTTTTCTTCCTTGGTACTGTCGCCTTAGTTCCTCCAGGATTGGCTGAAGTGTGCCGGTATGTCCCATTGTCTTCAGCTCAAGCAGTTCTTCCCTCAAGTAAATTAGGTTGTTACTGCAGTGTTGCGGACTAGTAATAGCCATATCCAAAGGATATACAGATATCTACGCTATGCGTATAAAAATGAAAAGTTTGCAAAGGAAAAAAAGTTAATAAATAAAAGACTTAAAGACACGTAACAGACGGAGCTACTAAAAAAGGCTGCCACTCTCGTCGGCGCCACTTATTAACGTTAACTGCAGGTTTATAAATTCAGATTTTCCTATGCTCTGGAGTTTTAGATGGAAGACTCCACTGTTCAATTGTGTTGCGCTGGAGCTGGTTATAGCCATATATAATACCGTTATAAATTGTATATATAACTGTCGGACCCACATTAACAGGAGATGGCCATTGGTTTTGATAATGGCTGCAATTTAATTTTGCTTCTAGTCAAGTACTTAAAGCTACACCAATGAAAAATGCAGGTCTTTTTTGTTTGGATGGTTAGTTGATTGATGCTCTTTTTGCAGAATTGCTGTTTGTGTTCACTGAGAGGGGGAGCCTTGCAGAAAGCCAACAACAACAAGTAAGTGGTTCCAGAGACACCAGAAGCCGTACATCTAGCTGTTTTAGAACATCTGCACTATTATAATGGTACTTTATCCTTAAACAGGATAACACCAAACTGGTTTAGCGTGCTAAGCTGCTCATTGATTTTTTTCAACTCATTAACAGCCATCAACAGGTGAGTCCTGAGTCAGAAAACTGGAATAGTCATGGTCCAACTGATTTGGTATTACTGTATATAGGGATGCACGTTATATTAGTAGCCAATTAGGGTGGAATTTGCTCGGGGGGATGAGTGGGATTTCCAACTTCCTGCGGTGATGACAGTTAAGTTTAGGAAAATGGTGGTTTGGATGAAAACACTCCCGAAGAAAGAATAACCATTTCCCGGGTGAAAGTATTTTTTTTACGCTGTTTTATGTTGACGCCATGTTGTGCTATTACATTCTGAGAGTTAGTTGCCATTGGATATTGGAGTTCATAAATCAGTGTTATGGCACGCCTGGCCGAGTGTCATCTGTGGTATTGGAAGGGGGATTTATTTCTTGCATGTTTTGTAGGATCCATTCCCCCCCCCCCCCTATTTTTTGCGGAAATCACACCCTGTGGCCAATGATACATGACAAATATACACTCACCGGCCACTTTATTAGGTACACCTGTCCAACTGCTCGTTAACACTTAATTTCTAAGCAGCCAATCACATGGCGGCAACTCAGTGCATTTAGGCATGTAGACTGGGTCAAGAGAATCTCCTGCAGTTCAAACCGGCATCAGTATGGGGAAGAAAGGTGATTTGAGTGACTTTGAACGGGCATGATTGTTGGTGCCAGAAGGGCTGGTCTGAGTATTTCAGAAACTGCTAATCTACTGGGTTTTCACGCACAACCATCTCTGGGTTTACAGAGAATGGTCCGAAAAAGAAAAAACATCAGTGAGCGGCAGTTCTGTGGGCGGAAATGCCTTGTTGATGCCAGGGTCAGAGGAGATGGCCAGACTGGTTCGAGCTGATAGAAGGGCAACAGTGACTCAAATAACCACCCGTTACAACCAAGGTGGGCAGAAGAGCATCTCTGAACGCACAGTACGTCGAACTTTGAGGCAGATGGGTACAGAGCAGAAGACCACATCGGGTGCCACTCCTTTCAGCTAAGAACAGGAAACTGAGACTACAATTTGCACAAGCTCATCGAAATTGGACAATAGAAGATTGGAAAAACGTTGCCTGGTCTGATGAGTCTCGATTTCTGCTGCGACAGTCGGATGGTAGGGTCAGAATTTGGCGTCTACAACATGAAAGCATGGATCCATCCTGCCTTGTATCAACGGTTCAGGCTGGGGTGGTGGGGTCATGTGTGGGGAATATTTTCTTGGCACTCTTTGGGCCTTGGTACCAATTGAGCATCGTTGCAACGCCACAGCCTACCGAGTATTTTGCTGTGACATGTCCATCCCTTTATGACCATAATGTACCCAACTTCTGATGGCTACTTTCAGCAGGATAGCGCCATGTCATAAAGCGGAATCATCACAGACTGGTTTCTTGAACATGACAATGAGTTCGCTGTACTCAAATGGCCTCCACAGTCACCAGATCTCAATCCAATAGAGCATCTTGGGATGTGGTGGAACGGGGATTCGAATCATGGATGGGCAGCCGACAAATCTGCGGCAACTGTGTGATGCCATCATGTCAATATGGATCAAACTCCCTGAGGAATGCTTCCAGCACCTTGTTGAATCTATGCCACGAAGAATTGAGGCAGTTCTGAAGGCAAAAGGGGGTCCAACCCGTTACTAGCATGGGGTACCTAATAAAGTGGCCGGTGAGTGTAAGTATTGATCTGCTGATTGAAGTCCAGGCAACAACAATGTCCTCTGATAATGCAGGGCCTTGGCTTGGTTGTATTGGGATGACAATCAAAACCCAGTTCTTAAGTTTTTTTTTTTTTATTTTCTTCTGTCAGCACTGAAAGGCACTGAGATTAGACTCTCCTCTGCTCCCTTTGTTTGCATAAAGGTGGGACTGAGTATATAGCATAAAGGTATCTTTCACATAGGTCAGCGAAGATCTTTTGTAACTAAAGGGTTACACCCTGGAATAGTCTTGGATTTAACTTGTTAAATATCACCGGTAGAATGTGTACCTCCAAAGCCATTAGTTGCATTAAACAGGAATCAGCTGTCAATTAATTAACTCTCTCAATGTCTCAAACCATCAACAGTCGGATTATGGTTATGTTTGTTCAAAGAAGAGAACGATAAGACTATTGTGTGTGTGTGTGTGTGTGTGTGTGTGTGTGTGTGTTTTAGGTGGGTACATGTGCTGTGTGCAGTAGCTGTGCTGGAGGCTCGCTTTGTCAACATCACTGAAAGAAGTCCTGTGGATTTAAGTGGCATCCCTTTGCAAAGATTTAAACTGGTGAGTTCAAATAACAATCCCACGCTTTCATGGAGAAGCTACCGTTACATTCTCCATTATAAGATGGTATAGAATAGAATGCCTTTTATTGTCATTATACACAAGTGCAGTACCTGTGAAATGAGATGTAAGCAACCCCTTTACATTGTCAACACAAAAATATAAAATTATAAAATTTAAGTAGTGCAGGGGGAAAAAAAGGGGGGGGGGGATGTGGAGCATAGTCCTGAGAGCAATTCTATACATATATAAAGTGGTAGAGAGATAAAAACGTTTGTATATACATTATGCAGAAACATAGTTTGGTGTATCAATAGTCCTGAGCATTAAATATTGCACAGTAATGAGATTAAATGGTTAAATATTAAATATTGCACTGTAATGAAATTGCACAGCATTCTAGTGTCCTCAAGATATTCTATATAAGTATTGCACAGTAGGTGGGAGCAGAAAGTCTTGGGGCCTGTGGTTTGCACTGTACATTAAAGATAATGAACATTTCCATAACCGTTATTCCAAGTCATGTATCTCTTATCTGACAGAAATCGTGTGTTTTCTTCATTACTTAACCCTTGTGTTGTCTTTGTTAACCATGAAAAAAATGTTTTTTTCAACACTATCATCGCTTTTTCCGACATTTATGTCACTTTTTCAATGTTGTGGGTGCTTTTTTGATGTTTTTTCCAAAGTTGTTTGACATTTTTAATGTTGAAATTTTCAGCGCTTTATTTTGAAGGCCCATTTTTTGTGATTAAAAAAACTGAAAATGGGTCAAATTTGACCCGAGGACATCATGAGGGTTAAAATGAAAGGCTTACCAGGTGGATTTAGCCCTCAGACCTGCTACATTTTTTTCCCCCTAAGCTTCTGGCATTTGTTGTTTAAGTTTTATTTTTTTAAAGTTATGTTTTTTCAAAATTTGTGTTGCTTTTTTTTTGACATTGTGTTGCTTTTTCAACGTTTTTGTTTCACCTTTTTTCGACATTGTGTCACTTTTACGTTTGACACTTTTGTTTGACACTACTACTTGATACAATGAGTTTTACACTTATTCTTGGAATTCAGGGTCAGTAAACCTAATATTTGAGTTTAAAAAGCAGAAATATGCTTAACAACTGAATAATAAAACACCCAAAATCCAATGAACATAGTGTACAGATATATTTTACTAGAGAATAGTGTTACATGGAACTATCCATGTTAATTTCTGGCAATTTGGTTGAGAAAAAAAAAAACATATTTCTGATATAAACATTATACACATTATATATCATATACATATGAAGCCAACAGGAGGGTTAAAGGTGCACTAAGAGTTCCTGCTTGGTCACTTCTGTTCAAACAAAGCCGAGCAAGCTTGCCTCTCCCCCCCTGTCTCCGTAACTGTCATGGCTAACTGGCCAACTGTCACTAACCCCCTACCCCATCCCCCAACCATCTTGTCAGTGATTGGCTGGAGTGTTTTGTTGTGTTTTGGTGCCTATCCTGTGCCACTAGTGTCTGTTTGACGTTTACGACCCCTGTGTTGTCTCCCAAGACCGGGCTATTTCACGGTGTGTTCAGGGGGCAAGCAGCTAGCGAATCAAGGAGAGATGCCTACGATTTGAGGAAAAAAATAAAATTGGGCTGAAACCACGCAGGAACTCATAGTGCACCCAAAATGTGAAACTTTTGAGCAGGAAGTTAATATAGTACTTACTAGGGGTGCGCAAAAAAAATGGATTCACATTCATGAATCGATTCAAACTCTACCGATTCAAACTTAATTCATAGAATTCCAAAAATCGCTTCCTACTATTTTTTTTTGTTTTTTTTTTGTTTTGTAATGCAGTGTATACTGTCACATAGGAAAAGTAACTAAAAAGCACATTATCAAAAACAAACTTCAACAGAGTCTGAAAGACCGCAAGATCGTTATAACATGTTCTGTGACAAGTGTGGCAAGACAAGTGTCTTGTATCCATTTGTGCGCTAATGGCAATCCAAACAACTTTTTCACTAAGCTACAGCTAAAAATAGCATTTTTGGATTTTCCTCCAGTGAAGGACTTTGTTGTACACATGCGTTTTGTAGGGTTTTGTCTGTTGGCACTGATATGCGTTTCATTTTTCATGCGCTCCACTCTCCTTAATGCCATTCAATGAAAAACAAATAAATTCTGGGACTACAGAAAGCCCAGGGAGTTAAGTACTATGTTCAATTTTTTTTATCTACGGTACAGTGAACTACTATAACTGCGATCCAAAGCAACAGGCTAATGCTCTTTAGCCGTGGACAGACACACAACCAACATCCTATTTTAATTTTTTTTTTTTAAGATTATTTGTTTGAGCATTTTCAGCCTTTATTTTGATAGGACAGCTGAAGACATGAAAGGGGGAGAGAGGGGGAATGACATGCATCCACGGCAGTTTTCTGATTTTTGGCTCCTGTGCTTTAATCTCCTTCAGAAATGTTACTATTGCAAGAAGCGGATGAAGAAGGCGTCAGGCTGCTGCGTGCAGTGCTCTCATGGCCGCTGTCCCACCGCCTACCACCCCACCTGCGCCCAGGCTGCTGGAGTACTCATGCAGCCGGATCAGTGGCCCTTTGTGGTCCACGTTACCTGCTGTCGACACAAAGGCCCCACTCAGATTGAGGTAAGGAGCTTCTGAGGTTCTGGTAACCTCTTCTTTAAGGACTTACTGTCACTAGAGATGAACTTTTTAAACCGTTTGAAATCATTGTCAAGACCAGAGACTTGCAAACTATTTGGCAACTATTTTGGCAACGGTTCTTTGAACCTCCATTCTATTACAAATTTCTATTACAAACCTCCATTCTCAGATGACGCAAAACTTGATGGACCGCTGTTTCAATCATCCGCTGATCTCAGCAGACCGTGCCCCACGGCCACAAAATATTTCTCTTTAATAATGATTGTTTTAGATGAATCCATAAGGGCCCCAATATGCTTCAAATGAAGGGCTTGTCCTAGCCCCCAACAGCATCTAAAACCCCCTGCATCACCACCTTCCTGACATTACAATTGTCAACAACTTATTGGTGGTGATGGTGCAGTGGATATGATACATGCCCTGAGCCTGTGTCCCTGAGCAAGACACTTAACCCATAGTTAATCCAGTGGTGTGCGGCCTCTGGCATACTGTATATAGCAATTGTAAGTCCCTTTAGATAAAAGTGTCAGCTAAATGACGGGAAATGTAATGTAATGTAGAATGTGTACGTTCAAAAGTTGTTTTAGTCGTGCAACAGAGAACTCCGATTGGACAGATAGTCTAGCTAGCTGTCTGGATTTACCCTGCAGAGATCTGAGGAGCAGTTAACCATAGTCCTCAGAAATCCACCGGAGTTTAGAATTACAGCACAAAGAAAGAGGAAGGTTAAGGGGACATCCGGCAGATAAAAAATGACATCTGGCAGAATTTCTGGCGGCACTTGAACAATCCTGGAATTAGAACGTCATCGATATAGACTACCTCCGTCCAAAAACGCCAGTTTGCAATCGATTGTAACTGACTTGACCAGCTGACTTACCATACATCCTGAACCCAGCCACTGGCGACCTGACAAGCTAAATCCCAGGCAACACCATCAGCTGGCTTTAGTTAACCCTCCTGTTGTCCTCGGGTCAAATTTGCCCCCTTTAAAAAATGCCTAAATCTGAAATATGGGTTTCTTTTTTTTAACCAAATTACCACAAAAAATGGATTGGATTCCTTACAACGCTCAATGCAAATACAATTGATCACTTTCAT
>NC_045741.1:31681096-31682078 GCF_008692095.1 Etheostoma spectabile
ACTCATCTGTTCGTTCCTCTGATCTAAACTATTAGTCAAAATAATTCAAAATCTTTGCTTTTTTTAACTCAAATATTCGATATAATTCTATATAAATGAAGGTTATTAATCATGTATTCCAAAAAGTAGTGTAAAACTAGTGGTAGAAAGGTGGTGTTAGTGAAAACTAAAAAGAAAATGTCTGAAATAGGGATAAAAATGTCAAATCTTTGTCCGTTTTGGACCCGGGAGGACAACACAAGGGTTGAGATGAGACGGGCAACCAACTTTTCCGTGCATTGTTTTAAAACTTGTCCTGTCGTGAATCTTTATTCTGAACTAGGCTTTTTAATTAAAGTGTCCCAAATGTCGGGGACTACTGAAGCAACATTAGTAAGTCATAAAAATGTCCTCCTTCGACAGCGCAATAAAGCGGCCATGCAGGAGCTGACCGTGGGACAGAAGGTGATATGCAAGCACAAGAATGGCCGCTACTACCAGTGTGACGTGGTGCAGCTGTCCAAAGAGACGTTTTACGAAGTCAACTTCGACGACGGTTCCTTCAGCGACAATCTCTTCCCCGAAGACATCGTGGTAGGTTCACTGCTTTAATCTTTATCTTGTCTTTTTTTATTCCAAAAATAACACAATATACAACAATATACATTGTGTTTCACTTATATTCATTCTGCAGCGACGCACTGCCCTGAACTGCAGCTTATCATTCCCGAGACAACGGTCTGTGGTTAGTTCACTGACACATCTGTAATAGAGCCCGATATTAGGCATTTCTGGACACACAGTCCCGCATTATTGATGGACATCGTTACATTGTGTGAGAGATTATTCGCTCAAAGAGAGAATCTTAGTATGAAATTGAACACTACCGTAAGATATATGCCAATGTTGTTTTCAATAAAAAATCATTTACACAAAGCAAGACTTTTCCATGTTGATAATAGCATTACAATGAGAGAAAATAATGGGACAAAAAGAAATCAAG
>NC_045741.1:31682088-31696653 GCF_008692095.1 Etheostoma spectabile
AATAGATAAAAATGTGCGATTAATTACGAGTTAACAATGACATTAATGCGATTAATCGCGATTAAATATTTCAATCGTTGGACAGCACTAATATATTTATTTGATTAGGACAATGCACATTTATCACCATTTCTGTAAACGCGCCAGTGTCAGCCAGTTGGCTAATTTTCAACTGCAGTCCTAGTTACCTAGCACGCATGTTCACGTTAAAAAGTGTGTGCGTGCACGAGCAGCACGGTCACGCGTAAAGTGTCCCGGTTTTTGCTCTGGGAAATCTGGCTACCCGAATAATACGTCCACTTCAAAAGAATCCCCCAGGCTAAAGCTGTCAACTCAGGGGAGAAATCTGTGCCTGTGTTCAGTTTGCTTGGACGTTTCTCGTGTGTGTTTTTAATATTTCAGAGCCGGGACTGTGCTCAGCTCGGACCCCCACCCCCGGGCGAAGTGGTTCAGGTGCGATGGACAGACGGCCTGGTGTACGGGGCCAAATTTGTGGCAGCGCATGCCATCCACATGTACCTGGTAAGATTTCCTTTTTGTGTGTGTGTGTGTGTGTGTGTGTTTTGTGTCACATTGCAAAGTTTGACTTGCTGTAATTAAAAGCACAACAAGCTAACAATTTGAACCTAAATATTACAATTGCCAGCACCGAAAACATGGTTTTTGCAAAAGGTCGGGGCTAGTAATATAAGAATTTTCTCCCTGCTTCTTCTGATTGTGGAATATGTTTTGTTGTAACATGTTGTATTATTTGCTTAAACTTTTGTGAGGAAGTATACTAAGGTAACTGAAATAAATAGTTTATAAATGATTGAATAAGAGAAGCGTCTACGTTTAATGAATCACTTGCAGGAACGATTTCTTTTTATGAGAATATTTGCTTTTGGAATTGGCCATTCCCAAAAATAATTCTTTCTGTTTCTTGTGGGTAGATTTTAATATTAGATATATAAATGTAGCCTTTGACTCTGTAAACTACAATATATAGTGGCCTTGCCGTTCAAGCAGCCATTTATACAGTTTTGGATTCCATTGATACAATCAAATTGATAAAACAGGAAGTCCAGTTTGAGTTCCAAAGTCGGAAAGTCTAGCAGATGCCAAAACACTGCACAGCAATTCTTAATATTACGATATTGCTCTGGCATGTTCAGATAGCACCAGTTTTTTGAATTTCCATTTGGACGAGCCCGAGGCAAAGGTTAGAAATCCAGTGTTCATGCTACATAGTAACAGCACTTATTTTATGTATTTGATTGGCCAACGAATGCTGCTGTTTGTTGTAGGTTCAACCTAAAGCATGTATGTTACATTAGGGCTGCACAATTTTATTACAATTGTCTATGTGGACTATTGTTGTTTAAAGCAAAATATGTGTCAAATCATTTTGAATTGGGTATTAAAAGGTCTATCTCTGTAGGAATCCTTTCCATAATGTCATCAGACACTTAGAATTATAATCTGAGCATGTCAGCGGCAAAATTAGCCCTTTTTTGGTGGACGTTTACTACATATATTGTACGAAAGTTGTATAATAAACTGGGCCTACAGTAACAATTAGGATAGCCTACAGCCTTTTATACATACATTTTTAGATTACTATGCTATTAAAATAGCCTGATAATCGCTGACATGATTTCATTTTTTATTTTTTATTTAATAGTTTTATTTGTCAACATACAATATTACATACATTGTTATCACAGTCAAGGCCATGACAATATGTGTAGATGTGTTGCATAAAAGGTTACTAGCTAATAGGCTAATTTGCAACCCCAGTCCCCAGTCAGGCCTTTCTAAAAAAAAATATAAATACATATATATATATATATTTTACAAAAACTACACAGTGTGAGTAACTTCTTGCAGCAGATACATTGTATACTTATATATTACATCAACAGTTTATGTAAAAAAGAAAAAAAGAACTTAATAAAGTTAATTATGTTTTTTTTGTGTTAAACGTACATGTGGTAATCTGAAAGTTATGTTAAACATGTTTCTTTCCACAATTGTTTCCAAGTTATGTGACGTTAGTTATTTTTTTCATTGTGACAATGAAGCACTTTGTCAGCTTTTGGGATTTATGAGATGAAAGTCAATATAAATTGTTGTAATTGATTATAAGACAGGTACAGGTTAGTTAGAAACAGCTCAATCTGCTCAATTTTAGGTTTGTGCGAAATATCAATATCAGATCATATTATGAGGCTAGATAGTGTCATCAATTTTGAATATTGTAGTATTGTGATATGACACAAGTGTTATATCACATCTTTTCCTGGTTTTAAAGGCTGCATCACAGTAAAGCAATGTCATTTTCTGAATTTACTAGACTGTTCTAGCTGTTTTATTATTTGCCTTTACCAACTTAGTCATTGTATCCACGTTATTTGTGATTTTTTTTTTATCCAAACTCTCATTGTGTTATTGTTTTGTGAAAGCACCAATAGTCAACACTACAGCATCGCCACAATATCGACATTGATGTACTCTGTCAAAAATAATGTAATGATTTTTTTTTTTCCCCAAATGCTCTAATCTATATTTTGTGTCCTGACTTTTTTGTTTGCTACATCTCTGGAATGTAGGTGGAGTTCGAGGATGGGTCACAGCTAACAGCCAAGAGAGATGACGTCTACTCTCTGGACGAGGAACTCCCCAAGAGAGTCAAATCCAGACTGGTAAATGCAACCCGAACCACTCACATGGGCGCTTTAATCCACCGTATACGTTCTACCTTTATACGTGTCCAATCCTGCGTTCATTTAACAAAGACTGAGTTGGAGTTAGAAATAGGGTTGGGCATCAAGAACTGGTTCTTACTTGGAACCGTGTCAAAAATTCCAATTCCAATTGTTTCTCTATTGGCATTGTAGGGAATAGTTTAGAAAGAAATTGATTTTGAATCTGATCATCAGTTCCGAATGAAACGTGTGAGTTTTGGTTTCCGAGGCGACCGCCATACTTCCAGGCGCTTGTTCTGTTGCAGCCATGGAACACAGTAAGCGGCGCTCTAAAGTGTGTCTTTATTATTTCCACGTTGAAAAAGCCGGGTAAAACTGTAATCCACCAATAAAACAAAATCAAATGGTTCCTCTTATCTGTGAAATTAGCACGGCTGCATCCGAAACTCCACACTAACATGCTATTTAGTAGCTAAAACAGTATGTGAATCCTAAAGGAAAACACTACTATGCAATACAGGACATTATGCCGGAATAAATATCCCACAATGCAATGCGGTAGCAATGACAACCTCCAAAAAAGACAGACAGCAACCAAAGAGCTCCTTAACGTCAATAACCTCTAATTCACATTTCTACGACTGTTGGTCTAGTTATTCACCTCTATCAGTAATTTAAGCAGAGGTCGGCAGGGGTTACCACGGTTACGCGTCTCCAACGGCAAGCAGGAAGTGAGGTTGAAAATTACAGCTTAGCGCGTCCTAAAGAGATCCACTCTGTTTTATACACAAAAGTATGTTGAGCGATAGTACACACGTTGAGTATGTAGTGCAGAGAGATTTTGAACGCGGCTTCGGGTCAGCGTTTCCAAATTTAACAGGCGTAAGTTTTGGTTTCCGTAGCGACCCTTATACTTCCAAGCGCTTGTTGTGTTGCAGCCGTGGAGCTCAGTAAGAGGCGCTCTTGTAGCTTTATTTTACATTGGAAAAAGCCAAGTTGAACTGTAAGTCTCCAATAAAATCTGTGAAATAAACATAGCAGCCGTTTGACTCCACCCCTTAAAGAACCAGATTCAAAAAAAGAAGGATCCAAATCCAAATGATGCCCAACCCTAACTAAATAAGAGGTAAAAAAGCGATTGAAAAGCCGTGTCCGTGTTGTCATGCAGTGTGGTGTTTGTCTCCGCAGTCCAAAGCGTCCGACATGAGATTCGACGGCATCTTTGAAGAGAAGGAGATCATCCAGGAGTCCAAGAGACAGAGAGTGATCAACTCGCGTTACAGGGGGGACTACATAGAGCCTGTGATTTACAGAGCCATCATGGAGTAACCCCACTCACACACATATGCGCACCCCCCACACAGCACCAGCACTGACAGACTGACCCGTGCTCACTGTACCTAGACCTAGCAGCTGACGAACTGTAGCTCCGGACCTCTTCTGGACTCGCTTTGGACTGTTCTCGATTTTTTTTTTTTTTTTTTTTTTAACTCCTCATTCATCCGTCTTCATTCAATGACTTGCTTTGGTTTGAGTGCAAAACAGGAAACAGGATTTTTTTTTGTTGTTTTTTTGTTTAAGAGGATTCCACATAGTGCAGTGGGCTGATGCCCAGCCCTGGCAGGACATAAAAGTAGGAAGTAAGACAAAAATGGTTTTTGTACTAAAGTAAAAAAAAAAAAAAAAAAAACTGTGAAAAAAAGACAATGCTAAGTTTCAACTTTAATTACAGTAATGTTTTAAACATTTTAATAAATATGCTTAAGGAAACTTAAACACGGGTGTTTAAGTTTTCAAGGATAATAAATCGGCATCATTAAATTTATTTTTTGCTGCCGTTAGTGGCGACGATACGGAGCCCAACAGGTCTCAAAGGTAAACGTTGAGGTTGATTTCATTTTACATATTTAAAGTACTAAACTGTGCCCTAAAATGGCTGAATAAATAATTTCAAATTAAAAGCCTTGCCATTATTTGTTCAGTTTCAGTCCTTACCCACACTTCCTAATTTAATAATTCATTTGTGTGCCCAAGTTATTTATTTTAGGGTATGATTACCTTAAGTGTATTCTGTCATTTCTCAAAATTATTTTGGGTTTATTTTTATTAGGATTGTTTTTCATTAATTGATCTGCCACCTGTTTTATTTTGTTTATTCAGGGTCAGAAAGGAGTGAAAAATGCTCAGCAGAATTTTCCAGAGCTGAAATGATAAATATTCATGTTTGTGCATTATTATTCACTTTTAATCCTGTTTTGGATGCATGTTAACAGAGAAAAGCATATTTGGCAATTTTCTTTGAACATGGACTAAAATGATTCATGTCAACTAAAGATATTACCGCTGGTACCTGCCGGGCTCCATACTCTATCAAGTTTAACATGCTTGAACTCGTTATGCTAATTTCATTGAAATTGATTTTATTTCAAAATGTGCATCATGGGAACATAACACAAATTAAAAGAGTACATTTTTTTAAAACTAGATATTGAAATAGGGCCGCTCTCAGAGACAGGGCCAGAATATTACAGAATAAAACAAGACCCTAACTCAAACCAACACAAGTCATAACTTAAAAATGAAAAAAAAAATCCTGTATCCAATACAATAAGGTAGCAAGTGTATCAGGTAGCAAAGCTCGACACTTGGCCCGTCAATTAGCTTTATTAATTAATACGTATTGGCTTGACGAACCTCTAAGTTAAAGTCTCACATCGTTGAAATAAGTATATTTTAACCCTCGTGTTTTTCCATTCGACCATGCACTTGCTGGGTCCAAACTGAACACTTTCTGCCCTGTTCTGTCTCTTTTTTCGACACTTTTGACGCTCTTTTCACAATATTTTTGGCTTATTTTTTGACACTTTTTTGTTGTTCTCATGTGTTAACACCAACGTATCACTAGTTTTACACCTATTTTTGTAATTCAAGGTCAATAAAAGTCATTTATAGGAAATTATACAGAATTTATGAGTTAAAAAAGCATAAATAATGAAATTTATACCATTATTAAAGGAAGGATCATCACAGAAGGGTTTATTTCAAAATTCAGTCAGGATACTTTTTTTTTTTTCCCCAAATGCGATGGATTCGATCTTTTGTTGTACTTGCGAAGCGCGTTGTATGGAACCATCCGTGTCATTTTTGGCTAATTACAATTGGCTAGTTAAAAAGAAACCCATATTTCTGATATAGACAATTAAAAAAACGGGTCAATTTTTACCCTAAGACAACACAAGGGTTAACATGGGTTGCAATATCCACAGTTAGGGATAAAAGTGCCAGGCCATTTTGTGAAAACGATGGAGTTACAGGTGGAAAAATACTGAAACTACTGAAAGTGTACCCACACCAAATCAATACGTTTTACAATACATTACTTTACATTTTTTTGCACATGTGCGTGAAAAAAAAGCCAGAGTTATTCAACGTAAAAACACAAACGGATGTACAATAACTTTTTGCCTCAAAATTGGCATTCAACATTCAGTTATTACAGATCTGACCAGATATTCACTGACAGCTTTTTAAACTTTTGACTATTGATATCCCTTTGAAAAAGCTAACTACTCGAGTAGTAGAATAAAAAAAATTAACGTTAACGTTGTTCAAAAACGGTTGTTTTTGTAATTTGGTAATGGTAATTTTTTTAAACGTTTCTGATGAGGCTTGGTGGAGCATGGCGTTGATTCATTTATTAGAAACAGAAGCAGGAATAGGTCCTTCTTAGGCTATGTTCACACTTTTTTTTTTTTGAAGCTGCCAGCATCTGTTTTAGAAAATAATCCTGTGGAGTAAATATGTTTTCAAAAAATTGGTGACAACTTTTCTGAAAAAAACTCCCTACGTCAAGCGCTTTTTCGACAGCCAACCAATGACAAGCGGAGTAGCCAGACCCGTCGTTTCGGTAAAAACAAGAAAAAATGGAATCGGAGCACATCGAGTTATACGCTTGCTCCACCGCTTTGTTTTATCTAACGTTAGCAGTGCTCTCTCTCTCTCTGTTCTTTCTCTAGCTCGCTTCACCGCTTTGTTTTATCTAATGTTAGCACTGCCCTTTCTCTCTCTGTTCTTTTTCTAGCTCACTCCACCACTTTGTTTTATCTAACATTAGCACCGCTTTCTCACTGTTAATTTTCTAGCTCGCTCCACCGCTTTGTTTTATCTAACGTTACCACTGCTCTCTCTCTCTGTTCTTTCTCTAGCTCGCTCCACCGCTTTGTTTTATCTAGCGTAGCACCACTCTCTCTCTCTCTCTCTCTCTCTGTTCTTTCTCTAGCTCGCTCCACCACTTTGTTTTAGCTAACGTTAGCACCACTCTCTCTCTCTAACTCGCTCCACCGCTTTGTTTTATCTAACATTACCACTGCTCTCTCACTGTTCATTTTCTAGCTCGCTCCACCGCTTTGTTTTATCTAACATTACCACTGCTCTCTCTCTCTGTTCTCTCTCTAACTCACTCCACCGCTTTGTTTTATCTAATGTTAGCACCGCTCTATTTCTCTCTCTCTCTCTAACTCACTCCACCGCTTTGTTTTATCTAACGTTAGCACCGCTCTATTTCTCTCTCTCTCTCTAGCTCGCTCCACCGCTTTGTTTTATCTAACATTAGCACCGATCCGTATAGTGCTCAAGGATACTGTAGCTGTTATAGCAACAAAAGACGCTTGCTGGAACCAAAACCCTTCCGGCTTCTGATTTCTTGGACTACAAAAGCCCTAGCCAACTTTTGCTTGTCAAAAAAGCGTGTACATAGCCTAACTGGCTTTTCTCCGGCCTTTCAACTGCAGTTTGAAACGCTGAGAAAAGCATGCAAGTGGCCTTTGAGTCAAGATTATTCTGTTTTACAGTACGTACATTTGTTTAAAAAAAACAAAGTGTGACCAAGATATTTATTGAGCAGACATTGCATTTCAGTGTGAAAATAAATCAAAGTTTGAAAGGCAGTTTTGGACACACGAGTGGAATGCTGCAACCTTTGACCCCAGCGTACCAGTCGACAAATGCACACAAAACTAATAATATACATATGACGTATTTCTTTGCGCAAGGCCATTTAATCCAGTGATTATGCCTCCTCCTGAACTATAACTATGAACTGCATTCCTTTTTATATGAATTTAGTAAAACTGAATATAGCTTGTTGTTACCAGCCTATTTATAAACAGGTGCTTTGGGAGAGTAACCACTGCAGACATGAGTCTGCAATAACACCGCGGAGGGTTGAGTTTCATGACGTATGTTCTATTTTTTCTACAGTATATAGATGCATTTTCGAGAAACCCCTTCAGATTTTTATAATCCCGCTTTGTCTACCCACTTTGTTTCCTCACTCTTCTACTGAAAGCCGTGCATTGCACTTTTATTTAAGTCCGTTTTTTTTGCAAGGACATTTGAAAAGTTGTGTGCTGCCATTGCTGATTTGTTTGAAAAATCTGTTTTAAAATGTTAATTGTACATTTATAAAAAAAAAAAGAAGAATTACAAAAAAAAAATGTCTTTTGTGCGCCCCTCCCTCTTGATCAAGCCTGTTCTTGTTGTTGTGAGAGTACAGACAGAAGACCGCTAGTTTTCTAGTTTAGATATTCAAAGGACCTGCTTTCATCAGTCCAGTGGAGAATACATTTATTTTATTCATGAAGTATCAACAGAGTTATACCCAGGGGGGGGGCACATCTTATCTATATTATTGCGTTTTGTAAAACATGTTCTATGTGTATTTTCACAGACGCCTGTGAAGTGTAAATGGCATGTAGTCTATTTTAAGATGTTACCAGGAGATGAGCTGTGTTCTCGTTGTATAACTGAACTTCAATTTGTAAAAAAAAAAAAAAAAAAAAAGTCATTGGGGTTTTTTTTTCAGTAAAGAAATTTGCTTCAGCGCTATTTGTCTGTCTTCATTTTACATTAACTCGCATGTTATTTATACTTCTTGTTATTATAATTTTTTAGTCATGGTTCATTTTTGGGCTCTTTAGACTGTTATTATATAGGACAGCTGATGAAGTGAAACTGGAGAGAGAGGGAGAACGACACACAGCAAAGGGCCGAAGGTCGGAGTCGAACCTGCGGCCACTGGGACAGGGACTTACCCTTTGCACACGGGGGTGCACGCTCTACCAGCTGAGCAATCCAGGCTCTCCGACTTCTTAATAAGATAAGATGGACTCTTCATGACACCTGTTTTTCTGACCCATAATGAAGAATTTCAAGCTGTAGTTAACTTACAAGCCTGATGCTGTCAGTCACTAAGCCGTTAATAAGAACAGGTTTTGTGTTGCCAAGCTAGCAATTAATAAATGCTTATGTGCTCTATTAAGCCAATGGTAACCCATCATCAAGTTTGAAGGTCCACGGTTGTAAATCCAGGTGGATTTGATTGCAGTGACCCATGATCCTTATAACGCTATTCCGGTTGGGCAATAAAGATGACAAATTAATGATAGCACTGTTTCCCTTTAACCCTCCTGTTGTCCTCGGGTCAAATTTGACCCGTTTTTAAAAGGTTTCTCTATCATAAATTTGGGTTTCTTTCACACAAATTGTCAAAAGTAATAACGTGGAGATTCCTTGCAATGCTCTGTACAAATAAAACAAATGATCAGTTCACTACTTTTAATGAATTTAGGTGTTTTATTTAATAGCATTTGATTTTTTTTTTTTATATATATATATACATATATGAATATATAAAAGAACATTGAAAATAGCTTGAAA
Source organism: Etheostoma spectabile (assembly GCF_008692095.1). Classification (NCBI taxonomy): domain Eukaryota; kingdom Metazoa; phylum Chordata; class Actinopteri; order Perciformes; family Percidae; genus Etheostoma; species Etheostoma spectabile. The sequence goes on from NC_045741.1 coordinate 31,691,493, forward strand.
AATATGGGGAAAATGCAGAGAGTGACATATATAACATGGAAAAAAGTGACAAAAATGTCAAAATGCAACCAAATAGAAAAATAAAAAATGATATTTTCACCCAGAAAAAACAAAAAGTTGCACGGTCGACGTGAAGACAACACAAGGGTTAAAATTGATGCATGTAGTAACAGACTCAGGCATGTGTAGTATATACAGTAGATACAAATTATAATATTTATTTTCAAACCACTCCAGATCACCGACTCTCAGGAGGAAAGGGTAGAGAGTCAAAAGAAATATCTTCTTATTTCTGACGATCTGACTTGCTGATTCACTGGTGAGAAAGGCACACAAGTTTCTTTTTTTTCCCTCTTCAGTCGCCTAAAAAAACTTACCTCAGCAAATACTTACAGAGCCACTATTGACAGTATTATTACTGGGAAAATAACAGCTTGGGGTGGAAACAGCACTCAGCGAGACCGTCAAGCCAAGAAAGTAGTGAGATCAGCTGAACATACCACTAGGAGTCCACTACCCAACCTAGAGGAAATACACATCAGGAGAGGATATGTAGTTGCGCAATGTCTATATGGATACCCCTCGCGTCCTCCCTTGATATTTTCATTCACTGTCTATGGTTCCAAGGGCCATGCACCCCTACCCCTCGATCAAAATGAGTATTGGGACAGCCCTTAGTCTCGCGTGAACGCGCAAAACCTATGGGAAGGGGTAATGGGTATGGCTAAGATAGAGAAATGAGATTCAGCCTGAAGTCCAGAGTAAAGTAAATCCCCAGTGACCCCCAACAACTGCCTCTTCTCTGCCCTACACTCTGGCCTGAGGGCCGACACAGAGAGCATGGGGAAAGGTTTTTATCCCCATTCTATCCGGATACTGAATGAGGACTGTAGCAGGTGCACAAGCATGTTGGACACACCTCATGCACTTCAGACATTTCTTCTTCTTCTATTCTTTTTCTATTTAGTTCCTTATTATTTACACATTGCACAGCCATGGAGACAGTGGACAGAGCATTTCACTACACATACTCTGGATAATTGTATGTGACTAATACATTTGATTTGTTTTGATATATCCTGAACATTCCATTTCTGGGATTGTTTCAATGTGTGGACACATTAATGACACGCTAGGCCTTTAATAATTATTTAATAATTGTCTAATTGCAATATTTTTTAAGTTATCGCTGATTTTAACTGCTATTTTAATTGCTACTGGGGGTATGACTGTTGATGGTTATTGTCAATGTTTATCTTTATTTAAGAAAAAATATATAATGTGTTTTGATGATAAAGAGGCGTGGTTAGGATAAATTTTCAAAAATAATTCCCCAAAAAATGGGAAATTCCAGTGTTGCAGCAGCAACGTATCAGACACACCGCACACATGACATATACACACACACAGAATATATATGAAATAACAGGAAACAATAAGAACAAATGGGGGGTCACATAACAGTGATATATAATTAAAAGATGTCTCCTGGGACTTTATTTGTTGGAATAAAATATTTGACTGAAAGAGACAGTTATATTGGCAATTAGATAATTATTTCTGAGATAATTAATTCTACAGGATCATTTGGTTAAACTAACAATTTCACTCTCTATTCAGGTCTGGCCAAACCAGTTACTGAGGATAAAATGATGTGACAGGTTTTTTTTTTATTTCTTTTTATTAACCCGTCCTTCTGGCAGTTTGTCCTCAAGGCCCGCGCTCAGCGAGGCTTGGACCCAAATGCAGCGGAGACGAGAGCAGAGCAGCGTTCAAAGACTCCCTGCAGCTCCCTGCTCTTGCTTTAAAGCATTTTTGTTTGTATGAACTTTTGTTACTTTTATTACACTTATCTACCCGTTTCTGTCCTCTGTGTCGGGTCGACACGCCACTACTTTGCAACAGAAAATGTTACTTAAGTAAAAGTATCATCAGGAAAATTTACTTTGAGTATTAAAAGTAAAAGCAGCCTCCGTAGTTTGGGGTTTGAGTCAGTAGGACCCGTTTTTAATGTTTGCTCAAAAAAACATTATGCTATTTATGATTTCTTCTAATTTAAACTCAATGGTCTTGGCTCGTTTTCTTTAATGACACCACCCCCCCACACACACACACACAACACCACACACACACCACTGCACCAAACACATGCACCATAACTATTACAGGTGTTCCGGTCTTCTGGCCTGAGTGTAATTATCACAATTGCACGTGCTATGAAACTTAACGGTGTCTAACTGGGCCTGCTGTCCGTGTGCCTGTGTGTGTGTCTATGTGTCTGTGTGTGTGTGTCAGAATGTAGGTGTCTGTGTGCTAGAATGTTGTCTTTTCTGCATCTGCTGTTCCCACACAAAGTTACAAAATTGTTACATTTCACAGCACTTTCACCGTTCTGTAGTCTGGCTATCACAAGACCAAGCCAGGCTCAGTAGATTTGAGATGAAGCGTTGGTTCTGGGGAGTCTGCACAAGAGGCGGGACCACGGGGCATCGTTCAAAGACTCAATTGGATAATCCTTCAACCAATCAGAAAAACTATCCGGCTGGCCCTGCTGGGTGGATAAGCTTACGGCGATGCAGGTGGATCCCCCCTTGTGTCCTGATTGTTGACTACCTGACTGGCAGACCACAGTATGTGCGCCTGCAACACTGGTGGTTCAGACACGCGTGGCAGCAACACACACACATGCACACATAACTTTACAAGGTGTTCCGGTCTTCGGACCTGGTGTAATTATCACAATTGCACGTGCTATGAAACTTAACTGTGTCTAACTGGGCCTGCTGTCCGTGGCCTGTGTGTGTGTCTATGTGTCTGTGTGTGTGTGTCAGAATGTAGGTGTCTGTGTGCTAGAATGTTGTCTTTCTGCATCTGCTGTTCCCACACAAAGTTACAAAAATTGTTACATTTCAAGCACTTTCACCTGTTCTGTAGTCTGGCTATCACCAGACCAAGGCCAGGCTCAGTAGATTTAGATGAGCGTTGGTTCTGGGGAGTCTGCACAAGAGCGGGACCAACGGGCATCGTCAAATGACTCAATTGGATATCCTTCAACCATCAAAGAAACTACTCGGACTGGCCCTGCTGGGTTAGAAGCTTACTACGGCGATGCCGGTGGAGCCCCCGCCTTAGTCCGATTGTATGACTAACTGACGGCACGACCACAGTCCATATTCGCCTGCACAACACTGTTGTTGTCAGACAGCGTTGTCAGCAACACCACACACATGCACACATAACTATTACAAGGTGTTCCGGTCTTCTGGACCTGAGTGTAATTATCACAATTGCACGTGCTATGAAACTTAACTGTGTCTAACTGGGCCTGCTGTCCGTGTGCCTGTGTGTGTGTCTATGTGTCTGTGTGTGTGTGTCAGAATGTAGGTGTCTGTGTGCTAGAATGTTGTCTTTCTGCATCTGCTGTTCCCACACAAAGTTACAAAATTGTTACATTTCAAGCACTTTCACCTGTTCTGTAGTCTGGCTATCACCAGACCAAGCCAGGCTCAGTAGATTTGAGATGAAGCGTTGGTTCTGGGGAGTCTGCACAAGAGGCGGGACCAACGGGCATCGTTCAAATGACTCAATTGGATAATCCTTCAACCAATCAGAAAAAACTATCCGCTGGCCCTGCTGGGTGGAAAGCTTCGGCGATGCAGGTGGATCCCCCCCTTGTGTTCCTGGAGTTGTTGACTACCGTACTGGCAGACCACAGTATGTGCGCCTGCAACACTGTGGTGTCAGAACGCGTGCAGCAACACAACACACATGCACACATAACTATTACAGGTGTTCCGGTCTTCGGACCTGGTGTAATTATCACAATTGCACGTGCTATAAACTTAACTGTGTCTAACTGGGCCTGCTGTCCGTGGCCTGTGTGTGTGTCTATGTGTCTGTGTGTGTGTGTCAGAATGTAGGTGTCTGTGTGCTAGAATGTTGTCTTTCTGCATCTGCTGTTCCCACACAAAGTTACAAAATTGTTACATTTCAAGCACTTTCACCTGTTCTGTAGTCTGGCTATCACCAGACCAAGCCAGGCTCAGTAGATTTGAGATGAAGCGTTGGTTCTGGGGAGTCTGCACAAGAGGCGGGACCAACGGGCATCGTTCAAATGACTCAATTGGATAATCCTTCAACCAATCAGAAAAACTATCCGGCTGGCCCTGCTGGGTGAGAAGCTTACGGCGATGCAGGTGGATCCCCCCCTTGTGTCCTGGATTGTTGACTACCTGACTGGCAGACCACAGTATGTGCGCCTGCAACACTGTGTGTCAGACAGCGTGGTCAGCAACACACACACATGCACACATAACTATTACAAGGTGTTCCGGTCTTCTGGACCTGAGTGTAATTATCACAATGCACGTGCTATGAAACTTAACTGTGTCTAACTGGGCCTGCTGTCCGTGTGCCTGTGTGTGTGTCTATGTGTCTGTGTGTGTGTGTCAATGTAGGTCTGTGTGCTAGAATGTTGTCTTTCTGCTCTGCTGTTCCCACACCAAAGTTACAAAATTGTTACATTTCAAGCACTTTCACCTGTTCTGTAGTCTGGCTATCACCAGACCAAGCCAGGCTCAGTAGATTTGAGATGAGCGTTGGTTCTGGGGGTCTGCACAAGATCGGGGACCAACTGGCTCGTTCAAATGACTCAATTGGATAATCCTTCAACCAATCAGACCAACGATCCGGGTGACGTAGAAGCGTCAGCGGTATCGTCAGTCGGTGGCGCTGAGTGGCTGCTGTGTTGAATGTAAGGGCCGTTACAGACTAAGCAACGCGAGCAACATGCTCCCTTTCATAGTCCACACAGCGGACACGAGCGTCACGGGTGACGCGTGAAATGCAACACACTGCTCACGCAACTGGGGGCAACCAAGGTGACTCATATTCAGATCAAAATGGCAACTGAAGAGGAGTGCATCCTATTGCTAATTCTTGGCTGAACGTACAGCCTAGCCAACGTTGAAATAGTCACAGTGGGATAATTCAGTTTCATATGAAGGCTACTGAATTTTGTCCAGCCATCCATCTTCGTCCACTTATCCGGTGTCGGGTCGCGGGGACAGCAGCTCTAGCAGGAGACCCCAAACTTCCCTTTCTCGAGCCACATCAACCAGCTCCGACTGGGGGATCCTGAGGCGTTCCCAGGCCAGGTTGG
>NC_045741.1:31696675-31699074 GCF_008692095.1 Etheostoma spectabile
CCTGGGTCTTCCCCGAGGCCTCCTCCCAGCTGGACGTGCCTGGAACACCTCCCTATGGGGGCGCCCAGGAGGCATCCTTCTCTAAGGGAGACGCCAGAGACCCTCCTAAGGAAACCCATTTTGGCCTCTTGTACCCTTGTACTGAACTAACATAACAAATGTCAACTAGAAAATTCCGCAGAAATTTTATCAGTGTGCCTGCTATTGGGGCCCATCCACACACACACACACAATGGAAACATCAGTTAGGAGTCAGTTGGTCAACATGGCCGCCAGGGAACAGGGTCATGATAGGGGTGTGTGTGTCTGAGCCGTTTTCAACGTTGGTATGGCAGTTGGTTCCCTAGCGTGAAAAACTTAAGTCTGATAGTCTCCTGGTTACATGTCTGCGGCACAAGATTTCTACATTTGACCAACTATGATGTCTAAAGAGTTAAAACTGGAGGAGAGAGAGACATTTGTTTGTTCAGAGCATCGTCCGCAGCCCCCCCCTGTCCTCTCAGTAACAAACCTGTTGCTATGGTGATTTCGTCAGAGAGGGAGCCAGATTTTTTTCAATGTTGTCTATTCTGCAGTTGTGGACTAGCGCGAAAAGTTTTAGTGCGATAGACTCCATAGTTAATGTCTGCGATCGGCACAAGATCCCTACATTTTGACCTACTAGGATGTCTACAGAGGTAACGGAGGAGAGAGAGCATTGTTCAGGGAAAAAAATCATGAAACGTCCCCAGCTGCATGGTTATTCATAAATTCTCTCGACAGTTGGTAGATCACAGCAACAATAAGTCGATAGTCCCATAGGTACATGGCTCGGACTGGAACAAGATTCCCTACATTTTGACTAATAATGAAGTCTGAAGAGTTAAACTGGAGGAGAGGAGAGCAATTTGTTGGGAAACTTCCAGATATCGGTACCGAGCCCTCACTCTGTCTCCCACTCTAGCTCTGAACATTCCGCCAATACACACACATTGGAAAATCTGGGACAGTCAAACGGGACGATACGTAAACTGGGATTTGGGAGAAACCGTGCTTGATATCTGAACGCCCATCAGCCCAATAAACGCAAAGTTGTGCTTCGGTTTAAACTTTAATCAGGTTTTACGTTAAAGTATGGCGATACAGCACGATCCCAAAGAGGGGGAGTTTTGAGCGATGTTGAGCGATTTCCCCAACATTTCCCATTCATGTCTATGGGACATTTTTGGCCGTATTTTTGCCGATTTCGGTAAAACCACGCGGCAAATCTGGTTGAAACTACATAGCACACCATTCCCGATCAATACCCACATGTCGGTGTAATGTGGTGCGCGTGTTGGCAACGCTTTGGGACTAGTAGTGCGTCAAAAAACTGGCGGAATAATAATAAGTATGGGCAATAATAGTCATTGTGCCAATTGCTGCTATTGCAGCACATTGGCACACTGAATAACAAATACCGGCAGTAGCAGCATGTAGCCTACAATATCGGGAGACAAAGGAAGTCAAATTAAAAGGGATCATCCCGCCGCATGAGTTGTCGAGTGGTTTCTGTGGGAGATTTTGTAGAAAATGGCACAGGTAATTACAAAAAGTGGTGTGTATGTTTCTCCTCTTACTTTCCCTCACCGTCTCTCTCTCTCCCTCCCTCCCCTCTGCCATATTTCCTCAGCCTATGGAGGAGGTTAGTCTCACATGGATCCATAAGCGGCCTGATGCTTTATCTTCCTTTTACCACCACGGGAGGCTGATGATGTCGGGGTGGTAGGGGGGTGAGATGGGGGTAACTACAGAAATGGGCGGTTGTATTCAAACTTTCTTCTGGAAATATCACATCTACTTGAAATAATGTACAATTCTTGCAATGTTGCCCCCACCGACAAAAAACTGGGACGACACGTTTTGCTATTCATCGGCGCATAATGGTGGCCGAAGCGTAGCGATGCGTAGCCTTGCGGATGCTTATGCAGATGCATATGCATATGCGGATGTGGATGCATATGTGGATGTGGATGTGGATGTGGATGTGGATGCGTATGTGGATGTGGATGTGGATGTGGATGTATATGCGTATGCGGATGTGGATGTGGATGTGGCTGTGGATGCATATGTGGATGCAGATGTGGATGCATATATGTATGTGGATGTGGATGTGGATGCAGATGTGGATGCAGATGTCATTGTACAAATTGCGCACCAGGTAGATAAGCCAGTTTGTGATTGGTTCGCTGCAGGTTTCTGCAGACCAAGCTGTAAGCCATCACTCTGATGAACAGCTGACTTCTGACTCAGTGTCAGGTTCAACTCCTGTGCAGTAACCCAGCAACAGTGTCTCTAATCAGTCTGTTTACTGGTTCCACTTATTATTTATACATCATTCTCTATTTCAGAGCTGTTCATACTGTTCATATTGTAATATA
>NC_045741.1:31699084-31706615 GCF_008692095.1 Etheostoma spectabile
CTTATATAATAACATAATACTATTTATTCCAGCATCCTTTCCACTATGCTCCATAATTAAAATAATAACTATCATAATTATAATTGACTTTTCACTCCTCATTGCACTATTGTCTAAACCTGTCTTCAGTCCCTGACAAAAGTCTTGTCGCTTATCTATTTTGTAGAAACACCTGCTATTACCTTTCTGTCTTTTTAAATTATAAATCTTTTTTCAGTGAACTAATTTATTTCAGTGCATTGAACATCATTTGGAGGGTTTTAGCTTTTCATATGACTATTTCTTACAGCAATTGATTACTTAAAAGTCAGTTAATAGCATTGTTTTCTACAAAATAGATAAGCGACAAGACTTTTGTCAGGGACTGAGACAGGTTTAACAATAGTGCAATGAGGAGTGAAAAGTCAATTATAATTATGATAGTTATTATTTTAATTATGGAGCATAGTGGAAAGGATGCTGGAATAATAGTATTATGTTTATATAAGTATTATATTACAATATGAACAGTATGACAGCTCTGAAATAGAAATGATGTATAAATAATAAGTGGACACCAGTAAACAGACTGATTAGAGACACTGTTGCTGGGTTACTGCACAGGAGTTGAACCTGACACTGAGTCAGAAGTCAGCTGTTCTCAGAGTGATGGCTTCAGCTTGGTCTGCAGAAACCTGCAGCGAACCAATCACAACTGGCTTATCTACCTGGTGCGCAATTTGTACAATGACATCTGCATCCACATCTGCATCCACATCCACATCCACATACTATATGCATCCACATCTGCATCCCATATGCATCCACAGCCCATCCACATCCACATCCGCAACGCATATACATCCACATCCACATCCACATCCACATACGCATCCACATCCACATCCACATCCACATCCACATATGCATCCACATCCGCATATTGCTATGCATCTGCAAAGCATCCGCAAGCTACGCATCGCTACTGCTTCGGCCACCATTAGGCCCGTGAATAGCAAAACGTGTCGTCCCGTTTTTGTCGTGGGGGCAACATGCAAGAATTGTACTTATTTCAAGTAGATGTGATATTTCCAGAGAAAAGTTTGAATACAACCGCCCATTTCTGTAGTTACCCCCATCTCACCCCCCTACCACCCCGACATCATCAGCTCCCGTGGTGGTAAAAGAACAAAGCATCAGGCCGCTTATGGATCCATGTGAGACTAACCTCCTCCATAGGCTGAGGAAATATGGCAGAGGGGAGGGAGGGAGAAGAGACGGGTGAGGGAAAAGAGGAGAAACTACACCACTTTTTGTAATTACCTGTGCCATTTTCTACAAATCTCCCACAGAAACCACTCGACAACTCATGCGGCGGGATGATCCCTTTTAATTTGACTTCCTTTGTCTCCCGATATTGTAGGCTACATGCTGCTACTGCCGGTATTTGTTATTCATTGGCAATGTGCTGCAATAGCAGCAATTGGCACAATGACTATTATTGCCCATACTTATTATTTTCCGCCAGTTTTTTGACGCACTACTGTCCCAAGCGTTGCCACACGCGCCACCACATTACACCGACATGTGGGTATTGATCGGGAATGTGTTGCTATGTATTTTCAACCAGATTTGCCGCGTGGTTTTACCGAATCGGCAAAATCACGGCCAAAAGTCCCAAGACTGAATGGGAAATGTTGGGGAAATCGCTCAACATCGCTCAAAACTCCCCCTCTTTGGGACGTGCTGTATCGCCATACTTTAACGTAGAAACCTGATTAAAATTTAAACCGAAGACAACTTTGCGTTTATTGGGCTGATGGGCGTTCAGATATCAGCACGGTTTCTCCCAAATCCCAGTTTACGTCTCGTCCCGTTTCAGACGTCCCAGATTTTCCAATGTGTGTGTATGTGGCGGAATGTTCAGAGCTAGAGTGGGAGACAGAGTGAGGGGCTGCGGTACCGATATCTGGAAGTTTCCCAAACAAATTGCTCTCTCTCCTCCAGTTTTAACTCTTCAGACTTCATTATTAGTCAAAATGTAGGGAATCTTGTTCCAGTCGCAGCCATGTAACTATGGAGACTATCGGACTTAAATTGTTGGCTGTGATCTACCAACTGTCGAGAGAAATTATGAATAAACCATGCAGCTGGGGACGATTCAATGATTTATTTCCCTGAACAAATGTCTCTCTCTCCTCCAGTTTTACCTCTGTAGACATCCTAGTAGGTCAAAATGTAGGGAATCTTGTGCCGATCGCAGACATGTAACTATGGAGTCTATCGGACTAAAACTTTCCGCCTAGGCCTCACCACTGCAGATAGACAACATTGAAAAAAAATCTGGCTCCCTCTCTGACGAAATCACCATAGCAACAGTTTCTGTTACTGAGAGGACAAGGGGGGGCTGCAGGACGATGCTCTGAAACAACAAATGTCTCTCTCTCTCCTTTTTAACTCTTTAGACATCATAGTTGGTCAAAATGTAGGAAATCTTGTGCCGCAGACATGTAACCATGGAGACTATCAGACTTAAAGTTTACCTAGGGACCAACTGCCAATAAACCGTTAAAACGGCTCAGACACACACACCCCTATCTGACCCTGTTCCCTGGCGGCCATGTTGACCAACTGACTCCTAACTGATGTTTCCATTGTGTGTGTGTGTGGATGGGCCCCAATAGCAGGCACACTGATAATTTCTGCGGAATTTTCTAGTTGACATTTGTTTATGTTAGTTCAGTACAAGGGTACAGAAGGCCAAAATGGGTTTCCTTAGAGGTCTCTGGCGTCTCCCTTAGAGAGGATGCCTCCTGGGCCCCCCATAGGGAGTGTTCCAGGCACGCCAGCTGGGGGAGCCTCGGGGAAACCCAGGACTAGGTGAAAGATTAGATCTCCAACCTGGCCTGGAAGCCTCAGTTCCCCCCATTCGGAGCTGGTTTGATGTGGCTCGAGAAAGGGAAGTTTGGGGTCTCCTGCTAGAGCTGCTGTCCCCGCGACCCGACACGGGATAAGTGGACGAGATGATGGCTGGACAAAATTCTAGCCTTCATATGAAACTGAATTATCCCACTGTGACTATTTCAACGTTGGCTAGGCTGTACGTTCAGCCAAGAATTAGCAATAGATGCACTCCTCTTCAGTTGCCATTTTGATTCTGAATATGAGTCACCTTGGTTGCCCCCAGTTGCTTGAGCAGTGTGTTGCATTCACGCGTCACCCGTGACGCTCGTGTCCGCTGTGTGACTATGAAGGGACCATGTTGCTCGGCGTTGCTAGTCTGAACGCCCTTACATTCACACAGCAGCCACTCAGCGCCACCGACTGACGATACCCGCTGACCTTCTACGTCACCCGGATCGTTGGTCTGATTGGTTAAGGATTATCAATTGAGTCATTTGAACGTCCCGTTGGTCCCGCCTCTTGTGCAGACTCCCCAGAACCAACGTTCCATCTCAAATCTACTGAGCCTGCGTGGTCTGGTGATAGCCAGACTACAGAAACAGGTGAAAGTGCTTGAAATGTACAATTTTGTAACTTTGTGTGGGAACAGCAGTGCGAAAGACACACATTCTAGCACAGACACCTACATCTGACACACACACACAGACACATAGACACACACACAGGCCACGGAACAGCAGGCCCAGTTAGACCCAGTTAAGTTTCATAGCACCGTGCCATTGTGATAATTACACTCAGGTCCAGAAGACCGGAACACCTTATAAGTTATGTGTGCATGTGGGTGTGTTGCTGACCACGCTGTCTGACACACACAGTGTTGCGGCGACACTAACGGTGGTCTGCCAGTCAGGTAGTCAACACATCCAGGACACAAGGGGGGATCCCCTGCATCGCCGTAAGCTTCTCACCCAGCAGCCCCGATAGTTTTTCTGATTGGTTGAAGGATTATCCAATGAGTCATTTGAACGATGCCCTTGGTCCCGCCTCTTGTGCAGACTCCCCCGAACCAACGCTTCATCTCAATCTCTGAGCCTGGCTTGTGTCTGGTGTAGCCACTACAGAACAGGTGAAAGGTGCTGAATGTAAAAATTTGTAACTTTGGTGGACAGCGATGCGAAGACACATTCTAGCACACAGACACCTACATTCTGACACACACACACAGACCATAGACACACCCACAGGCACACGGACAGCAGCCCTTAGACCCGTTAAGTTTCATAGCAACTGCATTGTGAAATTAACACTCAGGTCCAGAAGACCGGAACACCTGTGAATAGTTATGTGTGCATTGGGTGTGTGCATGTGTGTGTGTGTGTGTGGTGTGTGTGTGGGGGGGGGTGGTGTCTAAAGAACGAGCCAAGACCATTGAGTTTAAATTAGAAGAAACATAAATGCATAATGTTTTTTTGAGCAAACATTAAAAACGGGTCCTACTGACTCAAACCCCAAACTACGGAGGCTGCTTTATTTACTTTAATACTCAAAGTAATTTTCCTGATGATACTTTTACTTAGTAAATTTTCTGTTCCAAGTAGTTGCGTGTCGACCCGACACGAGGACAGAAACGGTGAATAAGTGTAATAAAAGTAACAAAAGTTCATACCAACAAATGCTTAAAGCAAGAGCAGGAGCTGCAGGGGTCTTTGAACGCTGCCTCTGCTCTCGTCCCCGCTGCATTTGGGTCCAAGCCTCGCTGACGCGGCCCTTGAGACAAACTGCCAGAAGGACGGGTTAATAAAAAGAAATAAAAAAAAACCTGTCACATCATTTTATCCTCAGTAACTGTTTTGGCCAGACCTGAATAGAGAGTGAAATTGTTAGTTTAACCAATGATCCGTAGATTAATTATCTCAGAAATAATTATCTAATTGCCAATATACTGTCTCTTTCAGTCATATTTATTCCAACACAATAAAGTCCCAGGAGACATCTTTTATTACACTGTTATGTGACCCCCCTTTGTTCTTATGTGTTTCCTGTTATTTCATATATATTCTGTGTGTGTGTATATGTCATGTGTGCGGTGTGTCTGATACCGTTTGCTGCTGCAAACGCTGGAATTCCCATTTTTTGGGGATTATTTTTGAAAATTTTCCTACCACGCCTCTTTATCATCAAAACACTTATGATTTTTCTTAATAAAGAAAACATTGACAATAACCCATCCAACAGTCATACCCCCAGTAGCAATTAAATAGCCAGTTAAAATCAGCGAACTAAAAAATATTGCAATTAGACATTATTAAAATTATTAAAGGCCTAGCGTGTCATTAATGTGTCCACACATTGAAACATCCCGAAATGGAATGTTTCAGGATTATCAAACAAATCAATGTATTAGTCACATACATTACCAGAGTATGTGTAGTGAAATGCTCTGTCCACTGTCTCCATGCTTGCAATGTGTAATATATAGGACTAATAGAAAAAGAATATAAAGAAGAGAAATGTTCTGAAGTGCATGAGGTGGTCCACATGCTTGTGCACCTCTACAGTCTCATTCAGTATCCGGTATAGAATGGGGATAAAACCTTTCCCCATGCTCTCTGTGTCGGCCCTCAGCCAAGTGTAGGGCAGAGAGAGCAGTTGTTGGGGGTCACTGGGGATTACTTTACTCTGGACTTCAGGCTTGAACTCATTTCTCATCTTAGCCTACCCATTACCCCTTCCCATAGGTTTTGCGCGTTCACGCGAGACTAAGGGCGTCCCAATACTCATTTTTGATCGAGGGTAGGGTGCTGGCCCTGGAACCATAGACAGTGATGAAATTCAAGGGAGGACGCGAGGGGTACCATATAGACATGTGCGCAACTACATATCCTCTCCTGATTTGTATTCCTCTAGGTTGGGTAGTGACTCCTAGTGGTATGTTCAAGCTGACTCTCACTACTTTCTTGGCTTGACGGTCTCGCTTAGTGCTGTTCCACCCCAAGCCTGTTATTTTCCCAGAAATAATACGTCAATAGTGGCCTCTGTAAGTATTTCTGAGGTAATGTTTTTAGGCGACTGAAGAGGAAAAAAAAGAAACTTGTGTGCCTTTCTCACCGTGAATCAGCAAGTCAGATCGTCAGAAATAAGAAGTATCTTTCTTTTGATCTCTACCCCTTCCTCCTGAGATTCGGTGAGCGGAGTGGTTTGAAAAAAATATTATATTTGTATCTACTGTAATACTACACAGCACTAGTCCTGTTCTACATGCATCATATTTTAACCCTTGTGTTTGCTTCACGTCGACCGTGCAACTTTTTTTGTTTTTTCTGGGTGAAAATATCATTTTTTATTTTTCTATTTGGTTGCATTTTGGACATTTTTTTCACTTTTTCCATGTTATTATGTCACTCTCTGCATTTTCCCCCATATTTTTCAGCTATTTTCAATGTTCTTTTATATATTCATATATGTAATATATATATAAAAAAAAAAAATCAAATGCTATTAATAAAACCCTAAATTCCTAAAGTAGTGAACTGATCATTTGTTTTATTTGTACAGAGCATTGCAAGGAATCTCCACGTTATTACTTTTGACAATTTGTGTGAAAGAAACCCAAATTTTGATAGAGAAACCTTTTAAAAACGGGTCAAAGTGACCGAGGACACAGGAGGTTAAAGGGAAACAGTGCTATCATAATTTGTCATCTTTATTGCCCACGGAATGCGTATAAGGATCATGGGGTCCACTGCAATCAAATCCACCTGGATTTACAACCGTGGACCTTCAAACTTGTATGATGGGTTACCATTGGTTAATAGAGCACATAGCATTTTAATTGCTAGCTTGGCAACACAAAACCTGTTCTTATTAACGCTTAGTGACTGCAGCATCAGGCTTGTAAGTTAACTACACGTGAAATTCTCATTATGGTCAAAAAACAGGTGTCATGAAGATCCATCTTATCTATAAAGTCGGAGAGCCTGGATTGCTCATGCTGTAGAGCGTGCACCCCCGTGTGCAAAGGGTTAAGAGTCCCCTGTCCCAGTGGCCGCAGGTTCGACTCCGACCTTCGTTTGCCCTTTGCTGCTGTGTTCGTCTCTCGTTCTCCTCTCTCTCTCCAGTTTCCCTTACATCAGCTGTCCTATATATAACAGTCTAAAGAGCCCAAAATGAACCATGACTAACAAATTAGAATAACAAGAAGAGTAGAAATAAATGATGCGATTTATGAAATGAAGACAGACAAATAGCGCGGACGCAAATTTTCTTTACTGAAAAAAAACCCCAATGACTTTTGTTTTTTTTTTTTTTTTACAATTTAAGTTCAGTATACCAACGAAACACAGCTATCTCCTGTAACCTTAAAATAGACTACTGCATTTTACACTTCCAGCGGCGTCTGTGAAAATACACATAACATGTTTTACAAAACAAACAAAGCAATAATAGAGTGATGGTGGTGCCCCCCCCCTGGTAGAAAACTCTGTTGATACTTCGATAAAATAAATGTATTCTCATCCCACTGGACTGATAAAGCAGGTCCTTTGAATATCTAAACTAAGAAAACTAGGAGATACGGATCCTAGTCGGTGTCTTTGTCTGTACTCTCACACAAAACAAAGAACATGGCTTGATCCAGAGGGAGGGGCCG
>NC_045741.1:31706640-31709509 GCF_008692095.1 Etheostoma spectabile
GGACTGCAACCAGAGACAGGATGTGTCTCTCTAACTCATCCAATTCAACTTCTGACACATTTGTAGAGCTGGATTATAACAAAATGTAGCAGAACATCTTATATTATAAAACAGAAGTATTGCAAACATCTTAATGTAACAAAAACAAACAACAAACTATACTTATAACAACAAAACTCAATGCATGACCAACATGTCTCATTTATGCTGAAATAATGCTTTTACCTTCGTTAGCTTGAATGTATAATGCAAATCACACACAATGTTAAGCACATATACATTTTAAATCCAACAATATAGATAGATAGATAGATAGATAGATAGATAGATAGATAGATAGATAGATAGATAGATGGAGGATACATTATTCATCCCGAAGGAAAATTAGAAATTTGATCATAATATGAATATTTTTTATATTGGTAGGAAACTTTTTTTTCTTCTCACCAGTCTTTCAGCTATTTCTCTGCTCACTCTAAGCATGACAGCACCCTCACCGGACGCAGATTTTGTCTTCGTTGTTAGTGATTATAAATCAGTTCGCAGGTACCTTTCACACATATCGATTGCCTGCCAAGACATCTTCACCCACTGCTTTATGTGTGGGAACACCATTGAATTGCCAACAGGTAGTGCCTATCTGTGTAGTAACTGCACAGTAATGTTTCAGTGCAAAAGAAACTGTCAAAAAGTATTCTAATATTCACAGCTTGGTAAAGCCCATTGAGTCAATTTTGTTGTTGGTCGCCTTGTCATATGAGCTTCACCTGTGACTAATAATGGATCAATCAGGTCTCAGTGTGTGTATAAAAACAACCCCAGTACACTAGACCTTCACATCAACTGCAATCAAATCAGAATCAGAAATACTTTATTGATCCCCGAAGGGAAACTCTGTTACAGTTGCTCAGATATTAGAAATATAAGAAATATATAAATAAAAGAAATATAAGGAGTCTGGATATTTACATAGTTAAAAGGTATATTATGATACAGTATTTACATAAATAACATAATAAGGTGGTGCAATGGTGAAAGTAATAATAATAAATATAATAATAATAATAATAGTAGCAGTTGAGTATTGCACACATTACAAGCCAGTGTTATTGCACAAACAGATAATATTGTCCAGTTTCTAACCTCTCTAAGTGTCCTTGTGTCAGACACTCAGAGGGAGGAGTTATAAAGTTTGATGGCCACAGGCAGGAATGACTTCCTGTGGCGCTCTGTGGTGCATTTGGGAGAATGAGTCTATCACTGAAAGTGCTCCTGTGATTGAGCCAGCAAGCCATGGAGTGGGTGCGAGACATTGTCCAAGATGGCATGTAGTTTGGACAGCGTCCTCCTCTCTGACACACCCAACAGAGAGTCCAGATCCACCCCCACGACGTCACGGCCTTGCGAATCAGTTTGTTAGGTCCCGCTACCCCAGCTGCTGCCCCAGCATGCCACTGCAAAGAGGATAGCACTGGCCACCAGACTCATAAAACATCCTCAGCATCTTCCTGCAGATGTTGAAGGACCTCAGCCTCCTCAGAAAGTAGAGACGGCTTTGGCCCTTCCAGTAGAGGGCTTGAGTGTTCTTGGCCCAGTCCAGTTTTATTGTCTAAGTGCACTCCCAGGTATTTGTAGTCCTCCACAATGTCCACACTGACCCCCTAGATGGAAACAGGGCTCACTGCTGCTTGCCTCTCCTTAGATCCACCACCAGCTCCTTGGTCTTGTCAGTTGAGCTGTAGGTGGTTCAGCTCACTCCATGTGACAACAAGTCCCCACCACAGCTCTGTACTCAGCCTCGTCCCCCTCGCTGATACATCCAACACAGCAGAGTCATCAGAAAACTTCTGAAGATGGCAAGACTCTTGTGGTAGTTGAAGTCTGTGGTGTAGATGGTGAAGAGGAAGGGAGAGAGGACAGTCCCCTGCGGGGCCCCGGTGTTGCTGACCACGCTGTCTGACACACAGTGTTGCAGGCGCACATACTGTGGTCTGCCAGTCAGGTAGTCAACAATCCAGGACACAAGGGGGGGATCCACCTGCATCGCCGTAAGCTTCTCACCCAGCAGGGCCGGCCGGATGGTGTTGAAAGCACTGGAGAAGTCAAAAAACATGACCCTCACCGTGCTCGCTGTTAAAGAACAGATTGAGTTCATTGGCCCTGTCCAAGCTGCCTTCAACTCCTCTGCTGCCATTCGGTCTGAAGCCAGTGATGGTCCTCATGCCGCTCCAGAGCTCCCTCATGCTGTTCTGCTGGAGTTTTTGCTCCAGCTTCCTCCTGTACTTCTCCTTAGCCTCCCTGATCTTCACCTTCAGGTCCCCCTGAATGAACTGAATCAACTAGACATCTGCAAACATGCCTAAGATTCACCCTGAGACTAAAATTTTGATTATTAAGAAGCTGAAGACCAGATCCACTGCTGATGTGACACCTTCAATGTGTCTCAGCGTCAAGTACAGAGGATAAAAAAAACATTTGAAGACACTGGAGACGTTTTTGACAGCACCACTATTTAATTTGCTGAATATTTTATTTTTGCAGTAATTTGTTCAATTTCTGTATAGGCAACAAGACTTTGTCTTGCCAAATTTGATTTCTGTCTTGTTTAAATTATAAATCTTTTTTCAGTGAAACTAATTTATTTCAGTGCATTGAACATCATTGGGAGGGTTTTAGCTTTTCATATGAGCTATTTCTTACAGCAATTGATTACTTAAAAGTCCGGGGTCAAATTTTGGCAAGACAAAAGTCTTGTTGCCTATACAGAAATTGAACAAATTTACTGCAAATAATAAAATATTCAGCAAATTAAATAGTGGTGCTGTCAAAAACGTCTCCAGTGTCTTCAAATGTTTTTTTTATCCTCTGT
>NC_045741.1:31709519-31709664 GCF_008692095.1 Etheostoma spectabile
GAGACACATTGAAGGTGTCACATCAGCAGTGGATCTGGTCTTCAGCTTCTTAATAATCAAAATTTTAGTCTCAGGGTGAATCTTAGGCATGTTTGCAGATGTCTAGTTGATTCAGTTCATTCAGGGGGACCTGAAGGTGAAGATC
>NC_045741.1:31709674-31709826 GCF_008692095.1 Etheostoma spectabile
AGGAGAAGTACAGGAGGAAGCTGGAGCAAAAACTCCAGCAGAACAGCATGAGGGAGCTCTGGAGCGGCATGAGGACCATCACTGGCTTCAGACCGAATGGCAGCAGAGGAGTTGAAGGCAGCTTGGACAGGGCCAATGAACTCAATCTGTTC
>NC_045741.1:31709851-31713305 GCF_008692095.1 Etheostoma spectabile
ATCTTTAACGCGAGCACGGTGAGGTCATTTTTTGACTTCTCAGTGCTTTCAACACCATCCGGCCGGCCCTGCTGGTGAGAAGCTTACGGCGATGCAGGGGATCCCCCCCTTGTGTCCTGGATTGTTGACTACCTGACTGGCAGACCACAGTATGTGCGCCTGCAACACTGTGTGTCAGACAGCGTGGTCAGCAACACCGGGGCCCCGCAGGGGACTGTCCTCTCTCCCTTCCTCTTCACCATCTACACCACAGACTTCAACTACCACACAGAGTCTTGCCATCTTCAGAAGTTTTCTGATGACTCTGCTGTGGTTGGATGTATCAGCGAGGGGGACGAGGCTGAGTACAGAGCTGTGGTGGGGGACTTTGTCACATGGAGTGAGCTGAACCACCTACAGCTCAACGTGACAAAGACCAAGGAGCTGGTGGTGGATCTAAGGAGAGGCAAGGCAGCAGTGAGCCCTGTTTCCATCTAGGGGGTCAGTGTGGACATTGTGGAGGACTACAAATACCTGGGAGTGCACTTAGACAATAAACTGGACTGGGCCAAGAACACTCAAGCCCTCTACTGGAAGGGCCAAAGCCGTCTCTACTTTCTGAGGAGGCTGAGGTCCTTCAACATCTGCAGGAAGATGCTGAGGATGTTTTATGAGTCTGTGGTGGCCAGTGCTATCCTCTTTGCAGTTGCATGCTGGGGCAGCAGGCTGAGGGTAGCGGACGCTAACAAACTGATTCGCAAGGCCAGTGACGTCGTGGGGGTGGATCTGGACTCTCTGTTGGGTGTGTCAGAGAGGAGGACGCTGTCCAAACTACATGCCATCTTGGACAATGTCTCGCACCCACTCCATGGCTTGCTGCTCAATCACAGGAGCACTTTCAGTGATAGACTCATTCTCCCAAAATGCACCACAGAGCGCCACAGGAAGTCATTCCTGCCTGTGGCCATCAAACTTTATAACTCCTCCCTCTGAGTGTCTGACACAAGGACACTTAGAGAGGTTGAAACTGGACAATATTATCTGTTTTGTGCAATAACACTGGCTTGTAATGTGTGCAATACTCAACTGCTACTATTATTATTATTATTATTATTATTATTATTACTTTTCACCATTGCAACACCTTAATTATGTTATTTATGTAAATACTGTATCATAATATACCTTTTAACTATGTAAATATCCAGACTCCTTATATTTCTTTTATTTATTTATATTTCTTATATTTCTAATATCTGAGCAACTGTAACACAGAGTTTCCCTTCGGGGATCAATAAAGTATTTCTGATTCTGATTCTGATTGCAGTTGATGTGAAGGTCTAGTGTACTGGGGTTGTTTTTATACACACCTGAGACCTGATTGATCCATTATTAGTCACAGGTGAAGCTCATATGACAAGGCGACAACACAAAAATTGACTCAATGGGCTTTACCAAGCTGTGAATATTAGAATACTTTTTGACAGTTTCTTTTGCACTGAAACATTACTGTGCAGTTACTACCAGATAGGCACTACTGTTGGCAATTCAATGGTGTTCCCACACATAAAGCAGTGGGTGAAGATGTCTTGGCAGGCAATTCGATATGTGTGAAAGGTTACCTGCGAACTGATTTTAATCACTAACAACGAAGACAAAATCTGCGTCCGGTGAGGGTGCTGTCATGCTTAGAGTGAGCAGAGAAATAGCTGAAAGACTGGTGAGAAGAAAAAAAAGTTTCCTACCAATATAAAAAATATTCATATTATGATCAAATTTCTAATTTTCCTTCGGGATGAATAAGTATCCTCCATCTATCTATCTATCTATCTATCTATCTATCTATCTATCTATCTATCTATCTATCTATCATTGTGGATTTAAATGTTATATGTGCTTAACATTGTGTGTGATTTGCATTATACATTCAAGCTAACGAAGGTAAAAGCATTATTTCAGCATAAATGAAGACATGTTGGTCATGCATTGAGTTTTGTTGTTATAAGTATTAGTTTGTTGTTTGTTTTTGTTACATTAAGATGTTTGCAATACTTCTGTTTTATAATATAAGATGTTCTGCTACATTTTGTTATAATCCAGCTCTACAAATGGTGTCAGAAGTTGAATTGATGATGTTAGAGAGACACATCCTGTCTCTGGTTGCAGTCCACCATTGCAACACCTTAATTATGTTATTTATGTAAATACTGTATCATAATATACCTTTTAACTATGTAAATATCCAGACTCCTTATATTTCTTTTATTTATTTATATTTCTTATATTTCTAATATCTGAGCAACTGTAACACAGAGTTTCCCTTCGGGGATCAATAAAGTATTTCTGATTCTGATTTGATTGCAGTTGATGTGAAGGTCTAGTGTACTGGGGTGTGTTTTATACACACTGAACTGGATTGATGCCTTATTAGTCACAGGTGAAGCTCATATGACAAGGCGACAACACAAAAATGACTCAATGGGCTTTACCAAGCTGTGAATATTAGAATACTTTTTGACAGTTTCTTTTTGCACTGAAACATTACTGTGCAGTTACTACACAGATAGGCACTACCTGTTGGCAATTCAAATGGTGTTCCCACACAATAAAGCAAGTGGGTGAAGATGTCTTGGCAGGCAATTCGATATGTGTGAAAGGTACCTGCAGAACCTGATTTTAATCACTAACAACGGAAGACAAAATCTGCGTCACCGTGAGGGTGCTGTCATGCTTAGAGTGAGCAGAGAAATAGCTGAAAGACTGGTGAGAAGAAAAAAAAAGTTTCCTACCAATATATAAAAATAATTCATATTATGATCAAATTTCTAAATTTTCCTTCGGGATGAATAAAGTATCCATCCATCTATCTATCTATCTATCTATCTATCTATCTATCTATCTATCTATCTATCTATTGTTGGGATTTAAAATGTTATATTGCTTAACATTGTGTGTGATTTGCATTATACATTCAAGCTACGAAGTAAAAGCATTATTTCAGCATAATGAAGACTGTTGGTCATGCATTGAGTTTGTTGTTATAGTATCTATTTTGTTGTTTGTTGTTGTTTACATAAGATGTTTTGCAATACTCTGTTTATAATATAAGATGTTCTGCTCACATTTTGTTATAATCCAGCTCTCACAATGTGTTCAGAGTTGAATTGATGATGTTAAGAGACACATCCTGTCCTCGGGTTGCAGTCCCTCATTATGGCCCACTGATCTTTTGCTTTCCGTCCTGAACTGAGGGTCTAAACTTTAAGTCACATTCCAATTGAAAGATAACGAATAGGCACACACACACACCACTGTGGTCGAAAGACCCCACCCTTTGTGAGATAATACTGGGGGTCCGAGAGCCAGAGAGTCAGACAAATTTGGGGGAGAGCCGTGTTTGGTTGACTCTGTATTTGTCTCTAGGACATCCTATGTAATAAAATGGATTCACACATCCACATCTGAGATTTTGACT
>NC_045741.1:31713315-31713667 GCF_008692095.1 Etheostoma spectabile
TTGAATGAACCCTGAGATGGAGCAGGATTTAGCTCCAACACTATATATGTGGGTGACAATTATTGATCTGTATGTTTTCAGACAGCAGATATGCCAGGGACATACTGGAGCAGATTAGAGCTACAGAAAACAATCAAGGTACATTCTCTTATTACTATGCCAAACATGAATATGAAAATGCATGTTGACCATTCTTTTCAATGTTTTGGCCCTCTTTCTCTGGAGTAAACCCACAAATAGCAAGGGTTGTGACCCAACACTCCTCAGCCTCCATTCACCCAGGGCCCTACATCTACTCCTTCTCCTACTCCTACTCCTAGGAATGGATGTTGATGGATAATCACAGACTGGA
>NC_045741.1:31713677-31713884 GCF_008692095.1 Etheostoma spectabile
TTTTACTCAATACTATTTCAAAACCACTTTCATTTTTTTTTTCAAATGCTAATAAAATTGAATAAGCCACCCCACAATACCATTAACGTTAGGTTAAATGAACCGTGGCCATGTGTGCGCTGAAATATTTATGGTTAAACACATATTCAACACACATATTTAAGCTCTTATTCTTTATCTTTTTTCGTTGACTGTCTTTTTTAATTC